>NC_092159.1:60843632-61054361 GCF_045791955.1 Oncorhynchus clarkii lewisi | reverse complement strand
CGCACTATGAACCCAAAAGGGTCGGGTTGAAACTCAGTGACATATTGGTGGTCCTGGGTGTCAGTGTTACCCCTGGACTGGGCAGTGGATAAAGGAACTTCATATCGCCGGGACAACGGATCCTTCAACTGTCAGGAGAAGAAACGTGTTATGACTCTTACACAATAATGTGGTCTGAGGAGAATGATTCTCAGTGATGAGCGATTGGTTATAATAAAAGTCATGAAAAAGTAAAGAGAAAACATTTAGCAAATACTGTACGCCCTTTTCAGAGGCAGCACTTTTAAAATAAATGTTATAGAGAAAGACAATGGCAACCAAACCCTGTATCTCTGCAGTAAATATACGAGTGGTTTTCAGCCACAGAGACTCACCGTGAGGTGCAGTCGGCCTTCTGTCTCATCCAGGATCTCCAACCGGAGCGTAGAGATATCCCGGGGCAGGTAGGAGGGAGTGGGCCTCGTAAGGGTGGCAGCCTGGCCCCTGGAAGTGGGAGTGAGGGGCCCCATCCTGTAGCCGCTGTATGACGGGGGGTAGAAGCACCAGGGGGGTCCTCCAGAGAGGCCTTGAGGTAGGGGGGCATAGCAGCACCCTCTCCCCTGACACTCTGTCTGGCTCAGAACTCGGTCCCGGGCGCAGTCAAAGCGGCTCTCCAGGGCCCCCCTCCTACACTCTGCCTCTCTGGGACCACTGGAGATGGCTGGATGGGGGCCTTCCCACAGCAATCTGTGGCTGGGGGCTGGATGGGTGCTACCCCTCTGGAGGTTCACTATCTCCCTCTCACCGGCCTGTTTTGTTGCTGGATCTTCCTCTAAACCAGGTCTTACTGATAGGTGTATTGGTGTCTCATCTGGTTGTTGTTTGCTAGTTAACTTTATCAGTGACAACTTTTGGTCAGACAGGTAGCTAAGGTGTAAACAAGTTATCAAGGCCAGGGTGAGCAGGGCTGAGAGAGACAGGGCAGACAGACAACTAGACAAACCCATGGCCTGTGTCGAGTTGGGACATCTGGGAGGTGTTAGGGAAAAACTGTCTCCAAATGCTGACGAGCCCGTATGTCAGTGTAGAAGTCTGAAAAATTATATGAAACGGTCGCCTAGGCTAATTGGCAACTATGGACTTACTACAACAAATTGTGGACCTACCACTTACTATAGATGTTATTTGTCAGCTGACAGACGTAACGTTACACAGTCTACACACATTAACAAGGAAGTGTGCAAGCTAGCTAGAACAAACTGTAGCTAGAATTGTATGCCTAGTGCATACATAGCTAAACGTTAGCAAGGGATATTAGAAAGCGGGTGAAAATTAGGAGATGAAAAGTATGCATTTTCCCCAAGACTTACTCTAGGGCAGGCCACACAAAATGCATTGAATGTCGCTTGTCCTCGCACATGGAAAGTTGTTGTTGAACTGGACTGAGACATTTCGACGGCATGCCGCTAGGGACAAACTGGGCGCTGCCTATTGGGCTACCACACAGTGGAAGTAACCTATACTTAGATTATTTGAGTGCATCTATCTAAAACGTCTTGTGTTGTTTAAAACTACCAATACAAACATTATCCATTATGCTCATGTGTTAATTGTAATGAATGTGAAGTGAACCCGTTTCCAATTACTGGGACTTAGAGAATATTTAGGATATTGAGGCACCATGTGAACCACTAGTTTTGAGTGATTAGATTTCGCAAAGCTTCAAAATGAATTAGTAGCTACAGTACAGACATCATGTTATCACATTCGGAAAGTATTCAGACCCCTTGACTTTTCCACATTTTGTTATGTTACAGCCTTATTCTAAAGTTGATTAAATCGTTTTCCCCCCTCATCAATATACACATAATACCCCAATACCCCATAGTGACAAAGTAAAAACTTTTTTTTTTTGGGGGCCAAATTTTTACAAATAAAACTAAATATCACATTTACATAAGTATTCAGACCCTTTACTCAGTACTTTGTTTGAAGCCCCTTTGGCAGCGATTACAGCCTCAAGTCTTCTTGGGTATGATGCTGCAAGCTTGGCACACCAATATTTGGGGAGTTTCTCCCATTCTCTGCAGATCCTCTAAAAAAAAGACAGAATATTTGGTCTGGTGGCTTGGTTGTCATCACTTCAAAGGTTGGTGTAAAGTACTTTTTGGTCTTAGGATGTGGGTGTGTCATAGACTATCCACGCCTCTCTTAACTTGGAGTAGCATTTCTGGAAAGTCAGCTCCTCAGCACAGGTGTGCATGGCCAGGTATGTGTTCAGCAGCAGGTGGGGGAAGCAGGAGGTGAAGTAGGACATAAAGCCTTTTGGGAACGTCTGATGGAGATCAGGAATTTCATCGTAATGGCTACTCTATGGGAAACAGCATACAGTTTATCGAATGTCACTTGCACACATTTAGTGAGGCTATCAATACTGAACAAAAATACAAACACAACATGTAAAGTGTTGGTCCCATGTTTCATGAGCTGAAATAAAAGACCCCTGAAATCATCCATACACACAAAAAGCGTATTTCTCTCAAATCTTGTGCAGAAATTTGTTTACATCCCTGTTAGTGAGCATTTCTCCTTGCCAAGATAATCCATCCACCTAACTGGTGTGGTATATCAAGAAGCTGATGAAACAGCATGATCATTACACAGGTGCACTTTGTGCTGGGGACAATAAAAGGCCACACTGAAATGTGCAGTTTTGTCACACAACACAGTGCCACAGATGTCTCAAGTTTTGAGGAAGCGTGGTATTGACATGCTGACTGCTGGAATGTCCACCAGAGCTGTCGCCAGATAATTTAATGTTCATTTCTCTGCCATAAGCTGTCTCAAAAGTCGTTTTAGGGAATTTGACAGCATGCCCAACCGGCCTCCCAACCGCAGTCCACGTGTAACCTCGCCAGCCCAGGACCTCCACATCCGGCTTTTTCACCTGTGGGATTGTCTGAGATCAGCCACCCAGACAGCTAATGAAACTAAGGAGTATTTCTGTCTGTAATAACATCCTCTTGTGGGGAAAAACTAATTCTCTCTCATTGGCTGAGCCTGGCTCCCCAGTGGTTGGGCCTTTCTCCCAAGTGGGTGGGCCTATTTACTCCCAGGCCCACCCGTGGCTGCGCCCCTGCCCAGTCATGTGAAATCCACAGATTAGGGCCAAATTCATTTATTTAAATTGACTGATTTGCTTATATGAATTGTAACTCAGTTAAATCATTGACATTTTTGCATGTTGTGTTTATATTTTTGTTCAGTAAATTAAAAAGGAGGCTGTAGTCACAAATAAATATGTCTATATGTTATATATTTGATGAATTCTGATAACAATCTTAATTTTTTCAATAATTAAATAAGTATTAATGTTACACAATTAACTACTAATACCAATATAGTTTTTCATTCGAGTGGCAGCACCTTAGGGCAGCAGTATCTATGTACAACACTGGTCACTTTAATGCTTACATACTGTTTTACCGACTTCATATATATATATACTGTATTCTAGTAAAGGCTCATCCTATATAACTACTGCTGTACACACCTTTTCTATTCATATACTGTCCGTACTGTCTGTACACACCATTATATACACAGTGTACAAAACATTATGAACACCTTCCTAATATTGAGTTGCAGTGTGTCTTGTTTGCAATGAAACTGTCCCTGTTTGTAAATAATTAAATCTGGGACCTCATTAGGAATCTGAGCATGGTACTTTCAAAAGTTAGGCCTACCATTCCATCCCAGGCCTACAGACGCAGGAAAAATATGCTTTAACTGCTGGCTGATCTTCTTCCTTGGCTTAACACAATGAGAGAAGGTCACAAGTGCTTCCCTAAAAGCTGTCTGGGTTTAGAAATGTTCTATTGTTCAGAAAGCGAATAGTTCATCAATTGATAGTGACAGAACTAGATTACATCCCAAGTAAAGTACATTTTGTGTCTCCTCGGCTATAAAAGGTTGTAGCTATGCCTCAATGTCAAAGAAACAAAACAATGATACAGTGCCTCGTGAAAGTATTCACGCACTTGGTGATTTTACTATTTTGTTGCAGTACAACCTGTAATTTAAATTTATTTTTATTTGGATTTCATGCAATGGACATAAACAAAATAGTCAAAAAATTGAAAAGTGGTGCGTGCATATGTGTTCACCCCCTTTGCTATGAAGCCCCTAAATAAGATCTGGTGCAACCAGTTACCTTCATAATTAGCTAAATAGAGTTCACTTGTGTGCACTCTAAGTGTCACATGATCTGTCACATGATCTCAGTATATATACACACACACACCTGTTCTGAAAGTTCCCAGAGTCTGCAACACCACTGCAAGTGACCAAAGACCTCTCCAAACAGGTCAAGGACAAAGTTGTGGAGAAGTACAGATCAGGGTTGTGTTATAAAAAAATATCCAAAACGTTGAACATCCCACGGAGCACCATTAAATACATTTTTTTTAAATGGAAAGAATATGGCACCACAACAAACCTGCAAAGAGAAGGCCACCCACCAAAACTCACAGACCAGGCAAGGAGGCTATTAATCAAAGAGGCAGCAAAGAGACCAAAGATAACCCTGAAGGAGCTGCAAAGCTCCACAGAGGAGATTAGAGTATCTGTCCGTAGGACCACTTTAAGCCGTACACTCCACAGAGCTGGGCTTTACGGAAGAGTGGACAGAAAAAAGCAAATTGAAACGTTTACATCGTAACACTAGATGTTTTAACATTAAAGTTAAGAAACTGCTTGTCTAAACCTTGATTCAGTGTAATTTTGATTATGCCTGCTCTGCTTGGTATAGTGGGCTATCAAAAAATCTGTTATCAGTTACTGAATATGCTGAATGTCCCCCCTAGGATCCATATATGGGTACAGGAGTTCCGGGAGGTGGGCTTGTTGACTGTGTTGACTGTCAACAAGCCTGTGACTGTGTCTATAACCAACACAGTCACAACACCAGAGCTAGTGTTATGTCTTGTAAAATCTTCGAGGAGCAAGTTTTTCCATACAGGCATTTGTCTATGGAAGCCAAGCCTTCTCTTGGAGATCAAGAAAATAAAAAGTAAAAATAGCTTTAAAAAGCAGGCAAAGGTTTCCATTTGGACAAGGTTGTCTAAGAAAGGGAAACCACACCACTGCCCCTTGTGCCCCCTACAGCTGGTCAGGTGTTTTTATTTGAAGGATCAGTATGATGTGCAATTAATATATTATTAAAGTGACTATGACAACAGAGAGTAGCACTGGTGTAAAGAGGGGGGGATGCAAATATTCTGGGTAGCCACTTGACTAGATGTTCAGGAGTCTTATGGCTTGGGCCTAGACTTGGCGCTCCGGTACCGCTTGCCGTGCGGTAGCAGAGAGAACAATCTATGGTGGCTGGAGTCTTTGACAATTTTTAGGGCCTTCCTCTGACACCGCCTGGTATAGAAGTCCTGGATGGCAGAAAGCTTGGCCCCAGTGATGTACTGGGCCGTTCGCACTACTCTCTGTAGTGCCGTGTCATCAGCAAATTTAATGATGGTGTTGGAGTCGTGCCTGGCCGTGCAGTCATGAGTGAACAGGGAGTACAGGAGGGGACTGAGCACGCACCCCTGAGAGGGCCCCTGTTCACTCATCAGTGTGTTACCTACCCTTACCACCTTTTATTTTGATTTATTTTACCTTTATTTAACTAGGCAAGTCAGTTAAGAACAAATTCTTATTTTCAATGACGGCCTAGGAACAGTGGGTTCTGCCTGTTCAGGGGCAGAACGACAGAACGGCACCTTGTCAGCTCGGGGATTTGAACTTGCAACCTTTCGGTTACTAGTCCAACACTCTAACCACTCTAACCACTCGGCTACCCTGCCGCCCCACCTAGGGGCGGCCCGTCAGGAAGTCCAGCATCCAGTTGCAGAGGGAGATGTTTACTCCCAGGGTCCTTAGCTCATTGATAAGCTTTGAGGGCACTTTGGTGTTGAACACTGAGCTGTAGTCAATGAATAGCATTCTCAAGTGAAATCGTCTGGGTCCACATTGTGCATTTTGTTATATATGTCTGTTGCCAAAAATAAATTAAATTAAATTCAATGAGCTGCCCTTTTCCGATTGATTGTGTCGCTGCTTCAGGTTTCAGCACCACAATGTAAGTTACTAGAATCTGTCTTATCGTGATGTCAATAAGTCTGATAAATAGACCTACATCATGGGCAACAAACATACTGTTTTGAACAAAAATAAATTATAGTATTAGCAAGCTATCAAAGTTGACCTGGAGTCCTCCTTCTCATATTCACTTTCTCCTTCTCAAACTGAACAGAACATAGGCTAGGCCTAACCAACAAATATTTGGAAAAAGCTTTTGACAGGTTTTTGATCAGTAAGAGCAGAGCAGGCCAGGGCTCAGGGTTGGAATGTCCATTGCAGTGTGTAATACAGCCTAGTTGTATTTACACCATCTCAGCAGCTATCATAGAAATATAACTTTGCTCTGTGCTTCTCCAAGCATGCACTTTGTAGCCGATGGTCTCAATAAAATGTCCACAGCCTTCACTAAATAGCCTATAGGCACACTTGATATTGCACGCCCTGTGGAGAATCAGAGATGGGGGCGACATCGGGCACACAGCGATATAAATAGCCTGATAAAAAACTCATTCTAAAAAAATGAGAAATATTGACATTTCATCAATTACAAATGACAAGACTCTCCCCTGAACTAGAGTTATAAAATAATAAACCCTTCCCTGAGGGTTAAAAATTGAAAAAGCATGACCCTCCTCCAGTTTCCTCCAGGTAACCATTATGTAAATGTATATCCTTCCCTAAGCATTTCACTGCACCTGCAATAACATCTGCAAAATGTGTACGAGACCAGTAACATTTTATAATATACAATTACTAGAATAATATAACACATACAGTATATCAATAGATATGATGTAATTCATTGCCAATGGACAGAACACTTACCTTGTTTCTTGTGGCCCGTAGAAGACTTGCAACAGAGTCCTCTTTATATGCTCCTTTGCTTGAGCACGCTCTCAGTAGAAGGCCTCCACTTGGGCTCTTATAATCAGCATCTATTCTATCAGGTGTTTGGCCAAGTTCTCTGGGATAGTGTGAGAAACACCCTGTGGTAGGATTTTAACAACCCTGTGGTAGGATTTTAACAGTGAGGCAACAACAATACAGAACTGATTTTTCCTGCTCAGAGTGAGGCTTTTATTTGCAAAGTGAGGATAAAGAGCTGGCAAACTGTACAATTATTTACACAATCAAATAAATAGACCTTACCCTGTCTGTCTCTAAAACCATGAGAATACAGGGTTCTTATACCCCTACCCATAATGCATTTAACCAATAAAAACAAGGCATTTCACACACTCAATCAACATTCAAAAGACATGAATTACAATAGAAATGTCTTCAGATCATAAACATACTTGAACATACAGTATACATGCACACATATCAATAAGGGGGCTTCCCCTGCTTTAAGCATCAATACAACCTGGGATATAAACATGTACATCCCCCGGGATAGGCTACTACCACATTACCCGTCCCATTCAATAACTATGCAGTCGAACGCACCACTGCTTGCCCATCAATTCTCAGACCAGGAAATGAACAGAACCCTCTTCAATAAACAAAGAATACAAGATAATCATACTCTTTTCGGACTACCTTCACATTTTAAAGCTGCAATATGTCACTTTTTGGGCGACCTGACCAAATTCACATAGAAATGTGAGTTATCGATCTGTCATTCCCATTGACAGCAAGTCTAACAAGCTGTAGATGTTCTATGTGCACTATTTATATGCTTCCCATTCTTTAGTTTCATTTTTACTCCTTTTACTTTCAGTTTTGTACACCAGCTTCAAACACCTGGAAATACAATATTCTTACTATTGAAGAGATATTTCACCACAGTTTAGATGGTGCAATGATTCTCTACACTATACAGTATATTACTTGTTTTGTCAAACTGAAATTAGGCAAACTATTGAAATTTAAGAAACCAGGAATGGCAGAGTGATTTCTGCATATTGCACCTTTAACGAACTCATCAACATTCTTTTTGAAGGACAGACTATCATCAATCCAGATGCCTAGATATTTATTAGTTATCAATGAGGGCACCATCCAATGTACGTATGCATAAATCATCAGATACATTTTTTACGTGATATGGAATATAATATATACTTGGTTTTACCTTGCATTAATTATGTAACAATTTCAGTTAATAAAGGCTTTCGGCAAGACAATAAAAGCAGATTAAAGCTCTGAGAGAACCTGGTCAGCCATCGGTGAAATAGCATACACAACAGTGTCATCTGCATACAAGTGAAAGTGATTGCTTCTTCTTCAGACAAACCACTATTGTTCATGTAAAAAGAACTGTGACATTACAGTGTACTGGCATAGATTGGAGGTTTGCTGGTGTGGGATGGAGTACTTCTCAGCGGAGCGCCTGACTTCACACTATGGTCACATTTTTTTAGTTGTTGGCTTGGTTGTCGTCACGTCAGGCTCTGGGTGTGTTCTCTTCTGCCGTCTAAGTTTCGTGTTGGACTTGAGGTAGTAATGTTGTAAAGTCAGCTCCTCAGCAAAGGAACGCACGGCGAGGAAGGTGTGCAGCAGCAGGTGGGGGAAGCGGGAGGTGAAGTAGGAGACAAAGTCATCAGGGATGGAGCCCAGAGTCTCCTGGACCTCCTTAGGAGAATCGTGGTAATGGTGTTTCTATGAGAAACAACATGTTGCTTATAAAATGTCATTTACACACATTTAGTTTCTTGTGTCAGATAACAGGTTTAACAGGTTTATGGGGGTAGTAGGTGGCATGTTTTTGACTAATTAAATAATGTTTTGCTATTAATAATATAATGTTATGTTATTATTATGCTTCATTTGTGTATTTAAAAAAATATAATTTTACCCCTTTTTCTCCCCAATTTCGTGGTGTCCAATTGTTTTAGTAGCTACTATCTTGTCTCATCGCTACAACTCCCGTACAGGCTCGGGAGAGACGAAGGTTGAAAGTCATGCGTCCTCCGATACACAACCCACTGCTTCTTAACACAGGGCACAGCCAGCC
This sequence comes from Oncorhynchus clarkii lewisi, assembly GCF_045791955.1. Lineage (NCBI taxonomy): Eukaryota > Metazoa > Chordata > Actinopteri > Salmoniformes > Salmonidae > Oncorhynchus > Oncorhynchus clarkii. Next base: position 61,045,288 of record NC_092159.1, on the reverse strand, counting down.
GCACCAATGTGTCTTAGGAAACACTGTGCACCTGGCAACCTTGGTTAGCGCGCACTGCACCCGGCCCGCCACAGGAGTCGCTGGTGCACGATGAGACAAGGACATCCTTACCGACCAAGCCCTCCCTAACCCGGACGACGCTAGGCCAATTGTGCGTCGCCCCATGGACCTCCCGGTCGCGGCCGGTTACGACAGAGCCTGGGCGCGAACCCAGAGTCTCTGATGGCACATCTGGCGCTGCAGATGGGGGCGACGCCCTTAACCACTGCGCCACCCAGGAGGTCAATCATTTGTGTATGGTAATTGTATTTGGACAGAACACACCTTGTTTCTTATGGCACGTAGAAGACTTTTAACAGAGCCCTCTTCATATGCTCCTTTACGTAATTCTAGATCTGCAGAAGGAGGAAACACAGCCAGTAAACAAACAACAATTCTATTAAGATACAGAATTATGATATCAAGAAAGTTTGTCATTAGTGTAATATAACACAACAACAAAACAGAGATGTTGCTGGTGTCTGGTCCAGCAATAAACTCATCTTGCAAATGTAGTCATGTCATTCATGACACCTATGATCTGGATGTTAGTGTTACTAGAAATATACTGTAATAGAAAATGGCTTTACAGGCTGCAAAGTGTTGCTGTTCAAACGCTGATCTCAGACCAGTCACTAACCTTTCCGCAGAACTGCTGTGATGTGTTCCATCCAGTTATTCCTCACCACTTCCTGTCCCCCTGACTCTAGCTGCTGTATGATTGGACCATCCAATGTCTCATTTACAATTCTGTCACTCACGTCCTACAGGGGAAGACAGTACTTTAATTAATCCAACATCTCGTTTACCACCCTCTTGCTGTATGCTCAATGGACTCCACTATTGCTATATATTCTATTGATAGAATACCCAATGTTTCTGTTGTTGCAGTTACATTTTTCCCTACTAGAATTAAAGTATATTGTAATCTAGCTAACTGACATTAGCTATGCATTGATTATACTTAATAGTGACCTGGAAGAACATCAGTTGTTTCTCCAGGCTCCAGAAGAAGGGGTGTTTGAGCACGCTCTCAGCAGAAGGCCTCCTCTGGGGCTCCATGTTCAGCATCTGTTCTATCAGGTCTGTGGCCACGATGTCCTCTGGGAAAGATAAGACCAAACACACACACAGACACAGTAACCATGGGCAGGTTCAAGGCCAAGGCACTTTGTTCATTCAAAAACATGGTGATGAAAGTACCCACACTGGACACACCACATCATATGAAAGTACCCACACTGGGCACACCACGTCATATGAAAGTACCCACACTGGGCACACCACGTCATATGAAAGTACCCACACTGGACACACCACATCATATGAAAGTACCCACACTGGACACACCACGTCATATGAAAGAACCCACACTGGGCACACCACGTCATATGAAAGTACCCACACTGGACACACCACGTCATATGAAAGTACCCACACTGGGCACACCACGTCATATGAAAGTACCCACACTGGACACACCACGTCATATGAAAGTACCCACACTGGGCACACCACGTCATATGAAAGTACCCACACTGGACACACCACGTCATATGAAAGTACCCACACTGGGCACACCACGTCATATGAAAGTACCCACACTGGGCACACCACGTCATATGAAAGTACCCACACTGGGCACACCACGTCATATGAAAGTACCCACACTGGACACACCACGTCATATGAAAGTACCCACACTGGACACACCACGTCATATGAAAGTACCCACACTGGGCACACCACGTCATATGAAAGTACCCACACTGGACACACCACATCATATGAAAGTACCCACACTGGGCACACCACGTCATATGAAAGTACCCACACTGGGCACACCACGTCATATGAAAGTACCCACACTGGGCACACCACGTCATATGAAAGTACCCACACTGGACACACCACGTCATATGAAAGTACCCACACTGGGCACACCACGTCATATGAAAGTACCCACACTGGACACACCACGTCATATGAAAGTACCCACACTGGGCACACCACGTCATATGAAAGTACCCACACTGGGCACACCACGTCATATGAAAGTACCCACACTGGGCACACCACGTCATATGAAAGTACCCACACTGGACACACCACGTCATATGAAAGTACCCACACTGGACACACCACGTCATATGAAAGTACCCACACTGGGCACACCACGTCATATGAAAGTACCCACACTGGACCACACGTCATATGAAAGTACCCACACTGGGCACACCACGTCATATGAAAGTACCCACACTGGACACACCACATCATATGAAAGTACCCACACTGGACACACCACATCATATGAAAGTACCCACACTGGGCACACCACGTCATATGAAAGTACCCACACTGGACACACCACGTCATATGAAAGTACCCACACTGGACACACCACGTCATATGAAAGTACCCACACTGGCACACCACGTCATATGAAAGTACCCACACTGGACACACCACGTCATATGAAAGTACCCACACTGGACACACCACGTCATATGAAAGTACCCACACACCACATCATATGAAAGTACCCACACTGGGCACACCACGTCATATGAAAGTACCCACACTGGACACACCACGTCATATGAAAGTACCCACACTGGACACACCACGTCATATGAAAGTACCCACACTGGACACACCACGTCATATGAAAGTACCCACACTGGACACACCACGTCATATGAAAGTACCCACACTGGACACACCACATCATATGAAAGTACCCACACTGGACACACCACGTCATATGAAAGTGGACAACTGGGTAATATTTGGTGGAGATTTTGATCAATGAGAATATAACCTACAGTATATTTACCCACTAAAAAGACAGCCAACAGTTGTTGAAAGTTTGTTGTTATCACTATGCTTTAGACCATCTACTGTAAAAGCGCAACCAAATTACAATGGGAAAATAATGTCAATTGTTGGTTTGTTGTTACCTAAATGTGTTATCACTGCACTTTCAAACATTTAAAACAAAGTTAAAATACCAATGTCAGATATTGTGTTTATTTATACAACTACTTAATGTGTTATTACTGTGCTTCATCTAATAGCACAATCAAATGAACTGGATTCAGTTGATTACATTAAAAGTAAATGGTGCAAGTGATTAATGACATTTCGAAATTCTGCGCAGATTACATAGGAAGATATTTATTACAGTTACATCAAAATGTGGCCACAGATGTGTTACTCATTTTAAGGTTGAATAAATACTGTTACAATAGTGTATAAGATAACTTTAGGCTAAGGCTATATTACAAAAGTAATTTTGAATTGTGTTTGGTTTACAACGCAACCAAATATCAACATTTGAAGAGTTTCATTCTAAAACACTATTTATCCATTTTCAGAAAGTTTGGTAAATCAGCTTTAATTGTTTAAAGAAATTCTGAAAGAGATTGGTGTGTTTTTTTTTCACAATCTAACCATGGCATGGGGTTGTTCAATGACAGACGTGTTTGTTTAAAATCTATCACTTGATGGTTTCACAGTTCTATATATCTGTCTCACTCAAAGATAAATCATTTGTACTGCTAGGTTTTACACATGCAAATGTAACAAATTACTAATTGTTTACTAAAGAAATGTACAAATGATACTTTGTGACATCAATATTAAAACTTTTTTGTATTATTCAATACAGTAATATCTGTATGTCAACCATTTACATGAACATTTTAGACATTTAGCAGATGCTCTTATCCAGAGTGACTTACTTAGTGCATTCATCTTAAAATAACTAGGTGAAACAACCACAAATCACAGTCAAATATCCATTTCAGCTAAATAATGGACATATATAGTTTAGCAAAAAAACAACATTTTCATACACATCATACAAATCTATGAATAAAAACAGTAACATTTGACACACACATGAAGGTACCCATAAGCAATCATTTGTGAAGAAAAAACACAAATGTGAAAAATTGGTAGTTGTAGCGTTTTGGAAATAAGCTCTTCATTTGAAGGAGATTATCTTCTGTTTAGATAGTTCTATCTGTGCCACTGACTTAGTCTGGCTTAGACTGGCTTTAATTCCAGTTTGTCTACAAATTAATCATTTAGATGTTGGATGAGCGTCTCCAAAAACCTAAGTTACAGAAATAGGACCAAATCAAATCAGATCAACCTTTAAATGCACTTTAAAGGTGCACTATGCAGAAATCGCTCTGTCATTTCCTGGTTGTTAAAACTCAAATAGTCTGCCTACTTTCAATTTATGTTACAAAATAAGCTAGTATAGTGTAGAGCAGGGGTATTCAACTCTTTCCCTACGAAGTCCGGAGCCTGCTGGTTCTCTGTTCTACCTGATAATTAATGGCACCCACCTGGTGTCTTAGGTCTAATCAGAACTTGATTATGTGTCATTATATGTATTGTCTATTTTTAGTTGAATCCTGGGCTAAATATAAACAATAGCTGTTGATGACTTGGTGTATAGGCCTAAATAGCATCATGGATGATATATGATTGATAAAGTATGTTTACCTTTAATTTGCTCTGTTAAACCTACACTTTGGAATTACTTCGATAGCAACAGTGAATCTATTTAGGTTTTAAGTGGAGATCTCTCAGCAATCCTTCTCATGATAGCACATTGGTAACTGACTATAAAGCAGGACTGGGCTTGGTCAAAGCCCTGGATCAAAGGGATAGCTGTAGATAGATCTATTCCCCAGTAGGAGGTGCTGCCCAGCCTATAGTTATTTACTGATAGTGTATATAAAGTTGAAGATCTGACTAGGGTTGCAAAGCTATCAGTCCTTTTCCAAAGTTACTGGAATTTTCAGTACTTTTGGTAATTAACAAAAAATCTATGTCAATCTATGTAACTTCGGTAATTTATACTTTAACAACTTTTTTGAAAAATATATTCATATATTGTATTAATTTGATATTTCTGTGTCCATATTGTCATTGAGTTTCTAGTAGATAGACCATTATTTTTCAAGAGAAAATAGCAAAATTAATGAAAAAAGTATCTTATCAACAATGGCATTATTTTCAATTACCTCTGAAACTCATCCAACTATTCATTATTTTCAATTACCTCTGAAACTCATCCAACTATTCATTATTTTCAATTACCTCTGAAACTAATCCAACTATTCATTATTTTCAATTACCTCTGAAACTCATCCAACTATTCATTATTTTCAATTACCTCTGAAACTCATCCAACTATTCATTATTTTCTCAACTGCCACCAGTTTGATTCCAAAACACTGACAATAAATACATATTCACATACTGTAGCAAAATAAATAAGTGTGTAAAAAATATATAAAGATAAATTAAAGATTCTGGTAGATTCTGGTAGTTTACTAGTAAACTTTGAAAGTTTCCAGTAATATAACCTCCCTTTGCAACCCTGGATCTAACATTGTTTCAATGGAACAAATTCAACATATTTTATATAAGGTTTGTCTCTGTTGAACATTGGTTACCATGATGCATAATCCTGTGGTTGAAATTTCACCCTCAAAACAACAGTTTACGTTTTTGACTTTTTGCAAATTCAATGTATTTTACACATAGATTCTACATCCCAATACGTTGGCAAATTACATTCAAACAATGTTGATTTAACCAGTTTGTGCCCAGTGGGTATTTCATCTGAACCAATGTGATGATTATAATGAAGAAAGACACAGAATTTTAGTTGAGACAAAGATGATGACAAAAGCAATCAATGGCAGTGCTTATTATAACATTTTATCAGGCCTCTGTCAAAGACAACATTACAGATCACTATTCCATAGGGTCAAATTCTGGCTTGGTGTCTACAGATGTAGGATCTTAATTTGAATACTCTTTTGTTGTTGAGAATTTTCCTGCTTGGCAGGAAATGCAAACTTGTAGTGTATTTGTGGTTTAAAAAGTATTCTAAAATGTGTAAATTCCTCTTTGAAATTTCTGAATTGATTTGCCCTAACAAAAAATGTATTAATCCCTAAAAAAATGTTAATTAAGTATAAACTAAATAATAATTCATATTTCCTGTTGCTGCAAGATTATTTTCCTGCTGAAATTATGCTCAGATTATGATCCCACATTTACATGGGCCATTTACAGGAATGAGAACAATACTAGATTTGGTTAATCATAAGTGAGAAGGCACAATGTTTCAGATCATATATTTATCAACAATATGCCATTTAAAAACCCACAACCATCATTAGCACATAGCCTACATTTTCTTTATAGTTAATTTTCAAAGTTAGGCTACATGATGCCACTGCAAAGAAATTACTATTTTCCTTTACTTTAAATTAATTAGTACTCTAATGATCATTTCAGAAACAACCTGTCACATCTGCTCCTGCCACACCCCCTAGTGGACATCCGGTGTCTCCTTGACCTACAGCCACTGCTCCAGTACACTCTCTCTCTCTCTCTCTCTCTCTCTCTCTCTCCCCTCCCTCTCTGTTTGTGTGTGATTGTGTGGTTGGAGACACGTGTGCTGGAGCCAGAGCGGCTCCTTACCAGCTGCAACCCGTTCCATAATCAAGAACTCTACAAATACTCAGTCCTGCCACTTGCACTCTGCCAGATTCTAATCTCTGTTCAGTCAGTCATGCTTCTAGCTATTTGTTATTATTTAAGATCCTGTTGTGCCTGTTTCCTTGCCTGACGCTGTTTCTCCTCTCACTGCAGTTTTGCTGCTCTGACTCTGGTTCCTGTCTCCTGTTCCATATCTCACCACCGTGCTACTCTGTCTGCATTCAACTCACCCTCACTCCCTTGGATTCCCCTCCGGATCTGTTTACCCTGTCCCAACCCAGCTCACTCCAACCTCAGCCTCCACATCTGGTTTCCTACAACTCCTCTGAGCTTCCCTGGATCTGCACTTCATCTCTCCCTGTGTTACAATAAATATCTTGGTTCATTCATCCCTGTTTCCTGGTCTGAGTCTGCTCTTGGGTTCCCCTGTGCTAACACAACCTTTCAGTTGTACCTTACCATGTTTGTCTTTCTGTAATCCGTTAAGGTTGTATTTGCCATCCATGATATTAGCAGTCTGTCGATAGGGTTCTCCAAAGGGATGTTTGCCTCCTGTCAACACATAGTAAAACACACAGCCGGCAGAGAAGATGTCCACAGCACTGGTCTGTAGAGGAAGAGGAGTGTCTTTAATAATAGTTGCTTCAGAACAGTACCACAATCACTACTAGTTCTAATCTACAGGCAACCTTAAAGAATAGTTCACAAATTTGTCAGACTATAGTTAGGTTTCCATCCAATTGGCGACAGATTTGTGTTTTCCTGCCTGTAGTGTGTTCCCACCAACCGGACTTGTTAAGGATAACGATCAGTGCGTCATGACGTAGTTCACACATTTCCTTTTTTGTCATGTACGGAATCAAACTCAAAAATGTTTCCATTGCATTTTCAATTCTACTCATAGTTTTGTCACAAAAACTGTTGAATTCAATAGAAATGTGTCTACTCTGGTCTTGGCACGTGCTCTCTAGCTAGCAGATACAGTCAGGGTAGGCTAGTCGACATGATGAGACTATGATGGATAAGAGCCAGAATATTTTTGTCAAATGGAAGTCAAACATCGATCATCATGTCACCAGAATAAGACCCTCGATATTTATTGGAAAGGAGCATCAAGCTCATCACCTTTCACTTTTTGGGAGCAGCAGTGGTTAGAGCGTTGGGCAAGTAACCGAAAGGTTGCTAGATTGAATTCCCGAGCTGACAAGGTAAAAATCGGTCGGCAGTTAACCCACTGTTAACCCACTGTTAACCCACTGTTAACCCACTGTTCCTAGGCCGTCATTGTAAATAACAATAACAATGTGTCTTTACTGACTTGCCTAGTTAAATAAAGGTACAAAATATTTTCAAAATCACCCTCCTGTCAAGTTCATAATTTATTTAACCTGTAGCCTAATAAATGGCTTGGTTTCCGAAGTCGTAGTGGGAGGACCACACAACATATCATCGTGTGACTCCAAGTTTACTTCAGTATGATGGTTATTATATCAATATTTGAGCATGAATAGTTAAAAAAAAAAATTGTTTTAAATGAAGCCGTTTTCACTGCCATTTCCCGCATAAATAATTTTACAGACACAAAAAGATCCCACCATGTCGAACGAACAAATTATCTATTGCGTTCATAAAATTGTACAGAAACTTCCTGGTTCCATCATTTTTAATGGTACACTTTACTGGCATAAACATTTTGGATTAAAGGGGTTATTGTCTAATGTCAAGCATGGTCCACATCCCACACCATGGTTGTGTAGATGGTGCCTATCTTTCTTATGTACGTATGTGTAATATACTGTAGCTTGATCTCCACAACAGAAGATCAACTTTTTAGGGTGAACTGTTCCTTTGAGCAATGGGACAATCCGGTTTAACTCCTGTAAGGAAATCCCAATTAGCCTATTTCATCACATTTCTTTCAGGATTATCTCTGAATCTGTAATGACTTGAACAGTTCTCTGGTCTAGTGTAAAGATCAGGAGCTACTCACAGGGTTTACTTTCCTGCTGTCATCCAGGACCTCTGGGGCATTCCAGCCCATGGTGCCAAGGGCTCCAGACCTCATGCTGTAGCTTTGTCTGCTGTCCGCTAACTGCTTACTCATCCCAAAGTCTGAGATCTTGACCGTGACTGAGTCAGAATGGTCTTTCAACAGGATGTTGTGGGGCTTCACATCACGGTGGACTGGGGAGAAAAGATCAGGATGAATCAGTCTACTGGAGTTGTGGGAAGATCATAGATCTGATCAATGATAATATAAGGAAAAGTCATCAATACTGTAACTTCATTAGGATTGTCTACAGTCTACAGCATTTACTGGGCTCCTGAGACGTGCACGGTCTAAGGCACTGCATCTCAGTGGTTAGATGCCAGGCTGTATCACAACCGGCCGTTATTGGGAGACCCATAGGACGGCGCACACTTGGCCCAGCGTCATCCGGGTTAGGGTTTGGCCAAGTGGTTTCTTAACTGGCTTGCCTAGTTAAATAAAGGTTCAATTAAACTGTTTTAAAAATGTAATTAGAACCTATGTTGTGAGAGTGCAGGTGTTCCAGTCCTATCATGGTCTGCTGCAGCAGCATCACTGGGTTCAGTCCGCGAAGGTCAAAAGGATTTTCTTTAGTAAAACACTGGAAGAGACACCCAAGTATTAGTGCGCTGATGAACACCAAGCATTCTAACCTTGGAATGTACACTGAACAAAAATATAAATGCAACATGTAAAGTGTTCGGCCTATGATTCATGAGCTGAAATAAAAAATCCCAGAGATTTTCCATACACACAAAAGTTGTGTTTCTCTCAAATTTTGTGCACAAATTTGTATACATCCATTAGTGATAATTTCTCCTTTGCCAAGATAATCCATCCAACTGACAGGTGTGGCATATCAATAAACTGATTAAACAGCATGATCATTACACAGGTGCACGTTGTGCAGGGGACAATAAAAGGCCACTCTAAAATGTGTAGTTTTCTTACACAAACACAATGCCACAAATGTCTCAACTTTTGAGGGAGTGTCCAGCAACTTCGCACAGCCATTGAAGAGGACTGGTACAACATTCCACGGCCCACAATCCACAGCCTGTGTTGCAGTGCATGAGTCAAATGGTGGTCACACCAGATACTGACTGGTTTTCTGATCCACGCTCCTACCCTTTTTAAGGTATCTTTGACTAACAGATGAGTATGATCTGTAGTCCCAGTCGTAAAATCCATAGATTAGAGTCTAATGTAACTCAGTAAAATCGTTGAAATTGTTGTATTTATATTTTTGTTCAGTATACTGTATATTCTAACACAGATAATCATTATGTGAGACTGTTATAATAATCAAGTTTTAACCCCTTGGATAAGTCAGAGAATAAAATAGTGAGTCATTGACTTAGACCTTATCTAAAGAGACGGCACACAGCTCGATGGCGATGTATAGGAATTGCCCGTCCTTCTCAGTGCAGAAGTAGCGGACGACATGGGGATTGTCGTCCAATTGAAGAAGCAAAGCGACCTCTCTATCAGCATTGCTTTGTTTTGCTAGTTCAATTCTCTTCACTGCCGCAGGACGCTTGTTGGCATCATCACAATGGAAGTAACCCCTGGAGGATAGCGGTAGAGAAAGATAAACATTTAGTCAATGAACCGACCGTAAAGGCATTTTTGCTGCAAAGAGGGGATTTGGGTTACAAACACATTTCCACAATAACGTTTAAGCTGGTTTACCTGAACACAATTCCATCGGCACCTTTTCCAAGATGGTTATTGGTGTAGTATGTGATCTTTCCAACCGATTCCTCGTCTGATGCTGTATCGAAATGAAAACGCTGTGTTCAGACAGAACATACCACCCTACTGTACCTTTATTGTCAAGACACAGAACCTTATCTGTTAAATCAAAGGCTTATGAGAATTATACATATGTAGGATTTAAATTTGAGCGAGTTTGCTACAGCAGGAAAATAATCCAGGAAATGTAAATGATTATGTGGATTATAATTAATTTGTGGACTTTTGTGTAGGGGTTGATAGATTTTTCGGGACAATCAAGACTGAAATTTCTAAGTGGAATTTACAAACTTCAGAAGCCTTTTTAAACCTCAAATACACTACAAGTTTTACATTTCCCACATTGCAGAAAGTTCTCTAGCTAAAATGACACATTGTATTAGCATAATTGGGAGCATTGCACCTATTGCTGTCTTGCCTTTAACATAATCTGTAAGGAGTATTGAAATGATTGGATTTATGTTGCATACATGCTCATGTAAATTGGGATCCAAATTGGAACTTTAGGTTTTAACAAACATGTCAAAATGGTTGATAGCTCACCAAGTGCAGCAGGTTTTCCTCCAGTCCCAGGAAATATATTGGAGGCAGGAGGTAATGCAGGACCTAAAATAGGACATCATACATATCAAGGGGGATAATAATTATGGACCTGACTGTATATAATGCACAACATCATGTCATTGAGAACTATCATACCAGCACAATGGTAGATATACCGTGTAAAATATATTTTAAAGATATAAAACACTAGCAGGCTGTGTGTGTTTATACAATACAAGACCTGGCTGAAGATGTCATTACCTTCCAATGCAATGCTCCCTGAAGAAGATTCTCCAATGTTCAAACCATCTTCTAGATCTCTAACAGCTTCCTCTAGAGAGAGAGAGGAGAGTGGAGAGAGAGACAGAGAGAGAGGAGAGGAGAGAGAGAGAGAGGAAAGAGAGAGAGTCACAACAAATGGATAATCTGATATGTCCCATTGAATTATTACATTATAAAGGGCGTGTCTATATATTACATGGGGTCTTCAAACTGGGGTCTGCACCCCCCTAGGTGTCCACGCATGTACTGCACCCCCCTAGGTGTCCACGCATGTACTGCACCCCCCTAGGTGTCCACGCATGTACTGCACCGCCCTAGGTGTCCACGCATGTACTGCACCCCCCTAGGTGTCCACGCATGTACTGCACCCCCCTAGGTGTCCACGCATGTACTGCACTCCCCTAGGTGTCCACGCATGTACTGCACCGCCCTAGGTGTCCACGCATGTACTGCACCCCCCTAGGTGTCCACGCATGTACTGCACTCCCCTAGGTGTCCACGCATGTACTGCACCCCCCTAGGTGTCCACGCATGTACTGCACCCCCCTAGGTGTCCACGCATGTACTGCACCCCCCTAGGTGTCCACGCATGTACTGCAGGTGGTTCACAAATATATTATTAAATAAAGTGGATTTTTTTAAATCAATATTGCTAGTAATAACATAATAAACTAAACGTACATTGCATGACTACAATATAAAAGAGGTAAATATGTTATTTCTTATCATGTCAACTTTATTTCTCAACTCTTAATATTCAACAAAGCATCTGACATAGGCTTTGAAAAAGCACCCACAAGTATTTTGGACATTCATTATTGCCAACACATGGCTAACCTTTGTTCAACCAGCTAAACAGTTGCTACTTGAGAAAATGTGTTTGGAGTTACCTTTCTATCTAATAGGCTATGTTAGAGTTTACACTTCCTCTTCCAATTATAATGTGGGGATGTTAAAATAATATAAAACTAAATCCTGGAGCCATATAACTGCAGACAAACGCTTCTTGCAGCCATCAATGAGCTTTCTGCACCTTTCTACTGACAATTTGTGCAACTTTTCAGCAGCAAACTGCTCTAATTCTTCAATGTTTGAGGGGTGCATGCCTTCCACCAACTGCTGTTTTCAGATTTTGCCATGAGTTTACAGATCTGGACTCTTCGTTGGCTACTTCAGAACAGTCCAGCATCTCTTCCTAACCATTCCTGGGTGCTTTTTGATGTATGTTTTAGAGGCGTTTTTGGACACTGGGTTGAACATCGGACTCCAAAACACCTGATAATCTGCTGATTTCATGATGCATTGCACACGTTCAATGCCCCCAGCACCGGAGGCAGAAAAGCAACCCCACAGCATTATCAAACCTCCCCCATCTTTGATTGTGGGGATGGTGTTGTTTTCTCCTTCAGCAGTGGGGTCTTCCTCTGGTTACCAACAACCAAATGAAGCATTCAAAGAAAATACCACTTTCCCGACAATGAATGAATTATGTATGGGGGAGGTTCAATAATGCTGTATGGTTGCTTTGCTGCTTCTGGTACTGGGGGCCTTGAACATGTGCAAGAAATCATAAAATCAGCAGATTATCAAGCTGTTTTGCAATGTTCAACCCAGTGTCTAAACACTGTGTCTCTGTTGAATGTTGTGGGTCTTCCAGCAAGACAACAACCCCAAACACACACAAAAACCACCCTGGAATGGTTCCAGAAGAAACACTGAACTGTTCTGGGGTGGCCAGTGAAGAGTCCAGATCTGAATCACATCCACACGGCAAGATCGAAAAACAGCAGTTGGTGGAGGCCACCACTCCAACATTGAAGAATTAGAGCAGTTTGCTTCTGAAGAGTGGGCCAAATTGCAGTAGAAATGAGCAGCAAGCTCATTGATGGCTACATGAAGCTTTTGTTGGCTGTTAATAATTTTGTCCATGCCATTGTCTTCATTTTCAAAATTAAAATTGTAAACTTAAGGGGGGTCCCTGGGTCGCCGATTTGCCTGGGTGTGGGTCCCTGGGCAAGAAAAATTTGAAGACCCCTGTATTACAGAATATTACACAAGAACATTTGTCTTACTGAGTATTCTAAGTATTAATTACCTAGAGGGAACTTGGCAGGTAAGGAAATTAATCTGCTTTTGATGGGGTAAAATGGAGAACAATGCATGCATTCAGAATTGAAGGATCAGTTATGGTCAGACAGCTTCTTTTGTTTGACAAAACAGACACTTTCAAAGCACTTTCATTACCTTTCAATACATTGATTGCCTTCCCCGGAGGACAGGAACATTTGAAATTCTATTCATAGGCCAGTAAGCCTTGTCTGTTACTATGTTGTCCTAGTAAGTTTTCTGGCATGATGAAGTTAGGGTGAGGGTAGGGTTAACCCTAACCCTGATCTCCAACCGCTTGTCTCTACCTTGCTGAGGATGCTGTACTCTGGTAAAATTGGGTGGTAATGAAATTCTGCTGCTTAATGACATTAACATTGAGAGTATAATGGTCAGTTATGGTCGGCCTCTTTTGTCTGTTAAGACAACACTTACAGAGACTTAGATATTTAGCTTTTGAGTTGTGACTGGGTTACATTTCTACTTTATCTTAATTAAACAAACATCAGAGTACAAATGTAACCTATGTTCTTATCCACAGAATGGGGAAGAGTGTGACAATGTGTAAAATGCCATATTCTACAGTAGTCCTACAAACTGCACCAAGAAGAGGAAGAGAGAGGACTTTACCCAGATTGATGACCAGATGAGGTTCCTCTTTCAGCAGAATCCTGTAGAAGGCTGATTTAACTTCTGGCCCTCCTGACTGTACGGCTTTGTACAACTCTCTCATCTGGTCCTGGCTGGTATTGGCAGTTTGAATATTAGAGTACACCTCAGGATTGATCATGCCCCTTCTGAGCAGATCATCTGCTATGGGCATCACCTTGCGAACCCTCTGGATGAGCTCAGCCCTGTGTCTATCCACAAACTCAGCAGCTGGTAGTCAGGTTAGAAAAGAAAGAGTTAAAGTTATCAATACAATATTAGACAATCCCACTTGGTGTATGTGCCCTAAATGGACAAGACTAAACATGTAGGAAGCTGGGAGGTTTTGTTTACATTCAGGACAGGACAAATGTGAAATTCTAGTCATAGGCCAGTAAGCCTTGTCTGTTACTATGTTGTCCTAGTAAGAGGGAGAAAGAAATGACTGAGTTTGCTGGCTCAATTAAGGTAGGGTTCTGGTGAGGGTAGGGTTAACCCTAACCCTGATCTCCAACCGCTTATCTCTACCTTGCTGAGGATGCTGTACTCTGGTAAAATTGGGTGGTAATGAAATTCTGCTGCCTAATGACATTAACATTGAGAGTATATTGGTCAGTTATGGTCGGCCTCTTTTGTCTGTTAAGACAACACTTACAGAGACTTACATATTTAACTTTTGAGTTGTGACTGGGTTACATTTCTACTTGACCTAATTTAAACGAACATCAGTGTGTAGCCTATGTTCTTGCCCACAGAATGGGGAAGAGTGTGACAAATGGTAAATGTGTAAAAATGCCATATTCTACAGTAGTCCTACAAACTGCACCACAAAGAGGAAGAGAGAGGACTTTACCCAGATTGATGACCAGAAGACGTTCATTTTTCAGCAGAATCCTATAGAAGGCTGCTTTAAGTGGTGTCCCTCCTGACTGCAATGCTTTGTACACCTCTCTCATCTTGCCTGGGTTGGTCTTGGAAGTTGAAATATTAGCAAACATTTCATATTGGATCATGCCCCTTCTGAGCAGATCATCTGCTATGGGCATCACCTTGCGAACCCTCTGGATGAGCTCAGCCCTGTGTCTATCCACAAACTCAGCAGCTGGTAGTCAGGTTAAAAAAGAAAGAGTTAAAGTTATCAAGACAATATTAGACAATCGCACTTGGTGTATCTGGCCTTAAATGGACAAGACTAAACATGTAGGAAGCTGGGAAGTATTGTCTGCACTCAGGTTCGACACACATCAAATTGTCATCATACTGTAATAGTTGTCCATGTAATATCAATGGTGTAGTATTAATGCTCTCTAGCAGTATGATTCTTGCTACCTTAATGTCATTTGTTATCATTCCTCACAATGTGCATCTTTTAGGATGCCTTTTTATTTTATAACTACAAAACATGGTAGACAAATTATATACAAATACAGCAAGTTAACTACAGCAGTTATCTGCAACTTGCACAAATCAATATAATTATTTTTGAGCTGATCCCAAAGCAAATATGTCACATTTACCATCCTCTTTTGATGTCATGGCAGCAAACTAAGAATGGTGAGAAGTAGTTTGTTCTGGAGAGGGAGAGAGAAAGACAGAATGAGTGAGTAACAATGCATTAAACATTTCACCAGGACAGAAAAAAGGGTATAGGCTATCCCCTACAACTGATAACCAAACTTTACACACATTATGTCCACTTCCCCTTTCCTATAACAAACATGAGCTGACCATACCCAATCTTTAAAGAGGTCCTGATTAAAGAAAGTAAACTGAATAAAAATACAGAAAGAAAGTTGCACACTCTATATTCTTCCAACAACTTAATAAGTGAACCTATGGGTTTATCCATTTAATTGCTGGGAGCATACTTAAAGTGTGCAACTTTCTGTCATTATTTTTCTCCACTTCCTCTTTCCTCTCACTAGTCTTCTCTCGACAATGTTTACTTTTTGTCTACAGATTTCTGTGTTTGAGTCATGTTACTTGAAGCAACTAACTTCCTAACTACACCCATGAAACATCCAGTTTAATCCTGTCCTATAAGAGTGGTATTCTATCCCATTTCACATATAACCATATCCTTGACCCTTCTAAAAGTCTGATAAACCTTGCCAAAATCACAATGTTCTGGCTCCTGTAGTTGGTTTGAGGTCATTTTAAGGTCAATTGCTCACTGGTAAGGTCTGTTCTTTGCTTAAATTTCTATATCCTGTAAAATAATGTTTTATTTGACCTTTATTTAACTAGGCAAGTCAGTTAAGAACAAGTTCTTATTTTCAATGATGGCCTAGGAACAGTGGGATAACTGCCTTGTTCTGCCCCTGAACGACAGATTTTTACCTTGTCAGTTTGGGGATTCAATCTTCCAACCGTTCAGTTTCTAGTCCAGCACTCTAACCACTAGGCTACCTGCTGCCTCAACAAGAATCCTTGTTAGCATTACAATTCATGATGATATTTTGTATGGATGATCGTTTATGTAGAGGATTTACGTAATTTCGTAATAGCTGCATGGTTGGAGATATCTGTTCTATGTAGCTAATTGATCTTGCCATGTTTGGGAAAATACATTTGTGGAGTGGTTGAAAAATGAGTTTAATTTTTATTTTATTTTACTAGGCAAGTCAGTTAAGAACAAATTCTTATTTTCAACGACGGCCTAGAAAAAGTGGGTTAACTTCCTTGTTCAGGAGCAGAACGACAGATTTGTACCTCGTCAGCTCAGGGAGTTGATCTTCCAACCTTTCAGTTACTAGTCCAACGCTCTAACCACTAGGCTACGCTCCAACCTAAGTGTATGTAAACTTCCGACTTTAACTGTAGACTTCTACCTACAGTTTATACATATTATACACATTTTACAGACACAATCTATTTTACAATAGTTATATTTTGTTTGTTTTTAGTCCTTCCTCTATTTCTGATGTCCATCCAGTTTGATATCTATTTGTAACTGTGCTATTTCACAAAATGTATGAACCTCTATATGGTTGTTTTCTTTCTATTACTTAAGTTTTACTCTGTTTCTAATGCTGTACCTGCGAACTGGTGGTAATAAAGCATTATTTAATACTACAGTTTCTGGAAAGAGTTAATCTATCTGCTAAGCTTAAGAAGGGGACTATTTTACAAGGGCAAAATACACAATGTACACAGCATGAATAGAATAAAGGGATGGTAGTTATGGTACCAGATAAATCAAATTTCAAATCAAATCAAATTTTATTTGTCACATACGCCGGCACAGGTTAGTCGAGGTAATTGAGGTAATATGTACATGTAGGTAGAGTTACTATGCTTAGACAATAAACAGAGAGTTGCAGCAGCGTAAAAATGGGAGTGAGGGGGAAGGGTCAATGCAAATAGTTACAGTAGGGTAACCATTTGATTAGCTATTCAGGAGTCTTATGGCTTGGGGATAGAAGCTGTTAAGAAGCCTTTTGGACCTAGACTTGGCACTCCAGTCTCTCTTGCCATGCGATAGCAGAAGGAACAGTCAGTGACTAGGGTGGCTGGAGTCCTTGGCAATTTTTAGGGCCTTCCTCTGACACCGCCTGGTATAGAGGTCCTGGATGTCAAAAAGCTTGGCCCTAGTGATGTACTGGGTCGTACGCACTATCTTCTGTAGTGCCTTGTGGTCGGAGGTGGAGCAGTTGACATACCAGGCAGGGATGAAACCAGTCAGGATGCTCTCGATGGTGCAGCTGTCAAACTTTTTGAGAATCTAAGGACCCATGCCAAAAAATGTCAGTCTCCTGAGGGGGAATAGGATTTGTTGTGACCTCTTCACGACTGTCTTGGTGTGTTTGGACCATGATAGTTCGTTGGTGATGTGGACACCAAGGAACTTAAAGCTCTCAACCTGCTCCACTACAGCCCTGTCGATGAGAATGGGGGCGTGCTCGGCCCTCCTTTTTCTGTAGTCCACAATCATCTCCTTTGTCTTGATCACGTTGAGAGAGAGTTTGCTATCCTGGCACCACACTGCCAGGTCTCTGACCTCCTCCCTATAGGCTGTCTCATCGTTGGCGGTGATCGGGCCTACCATCGTAGTGTCGTCGGCAAACGTAATGATGGTGTTGGAGTGCTTGGCCATGCAGTCATGGGTGAACAGAGAGTACAGAAGGGGACTGAGCATGCACCCCTGAGGGGCCCCTGTGTTGAGAATCAGTGTGGCAGATGTGTTGTTACCTACCCTTACCACCTACGGCCGGCCCGTCAGGAAGTCTAGGATCCAGTTGCAGAGGGAGTCGTTTAGTCCCAGGGTCCTTAGCTTAGTGATGAGCTTTGAGGGCACAATGGTGTTGAACGCTGAGCTGTAGTCAATGAATAGTATTCTCACGTAGGTGTTCCTTTTGTCCAGGTGGGAGAGGGTAGTGTGCAAATCATCTGTGGATTTTTTACATATTTTGTATTGATTTTACTTTTATTTAACTACAGTAGACAAGTCAGTTAATAACAAATTCTTATTTACAATGACGGCCTACTAAATGGCAAAAGGTCTCCTGTGGGGACGGGGGCCTGGGATTAAAAATTCAAAATAAATACAATATAAATATAGGACAAAACACACATCACAATAAGAGAGACAACACAATACTACATAAAGAGAGACCTAAGACAACATAGCAAGGCAGTAACACATGACAACACAGCATGGTAGCAACACAACATGACAACATGGTAGCAACACAACATGGTAGCAGCACAAAACATGGTACAAACACTATTGAGCACAGACAACAGCACAAGAGGCAAGAAGCTAGAGACAACAATACATCACACAAAGCAGCCACAACTGCTGAAAAAGGGGAAGGCTTGCAAGCCGAAGAACACCATCCCAACCGTGAAGCACGGGATGGCAGCATCATGTTGTGGGGGTGCTTTGCTGCAGGAGGGACTGGTGCTCTTCACAAAATAGATGGCATCATGGAGAGGGAAATTATGTGGATATATTGAAACAACATCTCAAGACATCAGTCAGGAAGTTAAAGCTTGGTCGCAAATGGGTCTTCCAAGTGGACAATGACCCCAAGCATACTTCCAAAGTTGTGGCAAAATGGCTTCAGGACAACAAAGTCAAGGTATTAGAGTGGCCATCGCAAAGCCCTGACCTCAATAATATAGAAAATGTGTGGGCAGAACTGAAAAAGCATGTGCGAGCAAGGAGGCCTGCAAACGTGACTCAGTTACACCAGCTCTGTCAGGAGGAATGGGCCAAAATTCACCCAACTTATTGTGGGAAGCTTGTGGAAGGCTACCCGAAACGTTTGACCCAAGTTAAACAATTTAAAAGCAATGCTACCAAATACTAATTGAGGGTATGTAAACATCTGACCCACTGGGAATGTGATGAAAGAAATACAAGCTGAAATAAATCATTCTCAACTATTATTCTGACATTTCACATTCTTAAAATAAAGTGGCGATCCTAACTGACCTAAGACAGGGAATTTCAACTAGGATTAAATGTCAGGAATTGTGGCAAAACTGAGTTTAAATGTATTTGGCTAAGGTGTTTGTAAACTTCCGACTTCAACTGTAAGTAAGAATGCTGTTCATTGATTACAGCTCAGCATTTAACACCATAGTACCCTCCAAACTCGTCATTAAGCTCAAGACCCTGGGTCTTGACCCAGCCCTGTGCAACTGGGTACTGGATTATCTGACGGGCCGCCACCAGGTGGTGAGGGTAGGAAACAACATCTCCACCCCGCTGATCCTCAACACTGGGGCCCCACAAGGGTGCGTTCTCAGCCCTCTGCTGTACTCCTTGTTCACCCATGACTGCGTGGCCATGCACGCCTCCAACTAAATCATCAAGTTTGCAGACGACACTACAGTGGTAGGCTTGATTACCAACAACGACGAGACGGCCTACAGAGAGAAGGTGAGGGCCCTCAAAGTGTAGTGTCAGGAAAATAACCTCACACTCAACGTCAACAAAACAAAGGAGATGATTGTGGACTTCAGGAAACAGCAGAGGGAGCACCCCCCTATCCACATCGACTGGACAGTAGTGGAGAAGGTGGAAAGCTTTAAGTTCCTCGGCACACACATCACGGACAAACTGAAATGGTCCACCCACACAGACAGCGTGGTGAAGAAGGCGCAACAGCGCCTCTTCAACCTCAGGAGGCTGAAGAAATTTGGCTTGTCACCAAAAACACTCAAACTTTTACAGATGCACAATCGAGAGCATCCTGTTGGGCTGTATCACCCACCGCCTGTTACGGCAACTGCCCCGCACACAACCGTAAGGCTCTCCAGAGGGTAGTGAGCTCTGCACAACGCATCACCGGGGGCAAACTACCTGCCCTCCAGGACACCTACACCACCTGATGTCACAGGAAGGATAAAAAGATCATCAAGGACAACAACCACCCAAGCCACTACCTGATCACCCCGCTATCATCCAAAAGGCGTTGTCAATACAGGTGCATCAAAGCTGGGACAGAGAGACTACAAAACAGCTGCTATCTCAAGGCCATCAGACTGTTAAACAGCCATCACTAACATTCAATGGCTGCTGCCAACATACTGACTCAAATCTCTAGCGACTTTAATAATTAAAAATTGGATGTAATAAATGTATCCACCATTGTGGAAATTGTGGAAACACAAACTATTTGTTTCCTACCCTGTCACAATAACGCCTCCTTGCATTTTCATTCGTTGTCATGTCAAATACTATCTGTATTCAAAGTGCCCACTACTATATTCTAACTATAGAATTAGAATAATCATACTATTTCCATTATTCCCAACAGTTCACGCAAGTGTTTTGCTCTAAATCGCAAGTCAAATCGCAATTGCAACAGCTTTTTGTGCATGTGGGAAATCCCTCTGACTTTTTTATTTCAGCTCATTAAACATGGGACCAACACTTTACATGTTGCGTTTATATTTTTGATCG
Source organism: Oncorhynchus clarkii lewisi (assembly GCF_045791955.1). Lineage (NCBI taxonomy): Eukaryota > Metazoa > Chordata > Actinopteri > Salmoniformes > Salmonidae > Oncorhynchus > Oncorhynchus clarkii. The sequence continues at coordinate 61,024,433 of NC_092159.1, read as the reverse complement.
GTGTAGTATGAATATTACAAATACCCACCTGAAGTAAATTAATTCCACTTAGAAAATAAATCAAATATTACCACAAACTATTACAGCTAATAATTGTAATACATTAAATACCTATTCATCTGTCATTCACTGACAATGGATATGATTGAATAAAACATGTTTCACTGGATCGTCATTAAGGAAAATAAGATGAGAGAAAATAAATATAATTCCTCCATCAAAGAATGGACAAAAAAACTAAAGCCCATAACCCGGAATGTAAAGGGAATACATTGTAATCATCCTATCATGACTTGTAGCCAAACCATGTGTTCGAATAACCATACTGTACACTACACATTTAACATACCATTAGTTAATTTTAGTATACTGTAAACGAACAGTATCATTTCAGTATCATTTTTGAGTGTACTAGCTCTTCGCCAGTCTACCAGAAGTTGATGCTGTTGCTATGAAACCTCTTGCTAACTAGTTAGCATAACAAATTACTAGTTAGCATAAATTACTAGTTAGACATTTTACAACTTCGTGTGTGTTCTTAAATGTAATCTGGAGTGTGCTCGTAAATTCAGAGCGTTTCGCTTTCGGAGCAAACACTGGATGCTCAGGCGAGGAGTAGGGTTGATTTGAGCTTTCTGACCATACAAGGGCAGTCAAGCACCCAAGCTAACATTGGCCAGCTACTTCTAGACACAAATGAGAGTGACCACTCTATTTGTATATGTTTTTATTTAACTAGGCAAGTCAGTTAAGAACAAATTCTTATTTTCAACGAACAGTGGGTTAACTGCCTTGTTCAGGGGCAGAACGACATGTTTACCTTGTCAGTCAAGGGATTCGATCTTGGAACCTTTCGGTTACTTGTCCAACGCTCTAATCACTGGACTAACTGCTACTCCAGGTAACCTAGTTTGACTACAAATAAAAATAAAAGTAACAACTACTCGCCCTAACAGAGCTGGTTAGGCAGTTGTCATGTTATCCAGAGCGTTAGTGACTAACTGTGCTGCTGGCAACAATTTAATTACGCTCTTTTTTGCCGACATTTACTGACACCGGCCATATTCAGCTGGCTCCTAAAGTCATTATTCTGCGCTCGGATGCTCTGGAATCGGAGTAGATAGCCAGAACGAATGTCCATTGAGAACGCACGACTATATCATTTAGCTAAACTAAGAATGACGGGAAAAATCAAGTCAATAAACGTTGGGTAGTTAGTTAGCCTATAGTTAATATACTGGCAAGTATAAGTAGCCAACTAACGTTAGGTAGCTAGCTAACATACCGGTACATACTGATGTAATATATTATGTGGTTCGTGAGGACAGCATAGCTAACAAATTGTCAGCCAACATAACGTGTAAGGTAACTTTTTTTTTTACATTACTCAACATTTTCTTTACATTTCTCATAATTAGTTAAAGCAATGCATTTGTATCTGCCTGTACTCGTACTTCGGGTGCATATTTTTCGCCATTTTCTTCAAATTTGAAAACGATGTGAAGCCACGCCCATTTCCTGAAGAATTGCATTATGACCCTAAAAGTACAGAAATAGCACTGATATAACATCTTTGGAAATAGTGTACTCTGCGTGTATATTTCATATTTTGCGAATTTAGAACGACATCCGTGAACTTTTGGCATACTAATTATATCCATACAATGACCCCATAAGCATACTTTATACTCAATTCACGTCACACATGGTACGGTTAGAGTATTCAACACAGCTCTGGGGTGTCAGCGATCAAGCAAACAAGACTTTGGGTGATGCCCTGCAATAAAAACACAATCAGATCACATTTCTTTGTGTCTGATGTACAGCACAACGCTAACAGAGACACGATAAAAGTAGAAAAGATAAACACATTATGCTTTTACCAGTGTTCAGTTCAAACACCCTTTGGAATATCTGTCTAAATACACGAGTAATTAATGTTAACTCACCTAAACAAATAAGCAACACTGTATCACTGTGTTTAAATGAAGAGTGAGAGCTGTGGAATAAGAGCTGTGAAATAAAGAAAATCACATGGCTGTCAAATAGTTGCCCTTTATCTTTTGGCACTTTAAGTTTCGTTTGGTAGAAAACAAGAGTTATGCACTTTGGGTGACGCCCTGCTTTAAAAACACAACCCGATATTTCAAACACCTTTGTCATCTGTCCTCGCCTGCACAGGAAGACAGGCACTCAAATAGTCTTGATTCAAGAGAGAAAAGCTGTCACTAACAGCATCTGCAGCAGTAAGCAAAACAATTTCAGAGAAGTCTACACTCACAGAGCTCACATACATAACAGCATTTTATTTTAAAAGGCACAATGGCCACATCCCATGATTTATCAATGATCAAGTCATCACCTATACACAAATATACACCTCTTTACAGCAAATAGGCTCACTGAGGGAACATTGCACAAAACTACCATTGTTATTTGTCACATGCACCAAATACAACATTTCACCTTTCAGTGAAATGCTTACTTATACAAGCCCTTAACACTTATTTTTCTTAAACCCTCATTGTTGGTTAAGTAAAAAATAGATAAATAAAAAATAAAAGTAACAAATAATTAAAGAGCAGCAGTAAAATAACAATAGCGAGGCTATATACAGGGTGTACCAGTACAGAGTCAATGTAATATGTAAACCGGTTATTCAAGATAATATGTACAATACTTGAATACCTCAAAATACTTGACATTAGGAAAGATTCTAGTGAAAATAAAATATCTCTGTACTACACAGTACGGCCTAAACTAGTTCATTTCCACCCTGGCTTCTTAATGCTTCGGGGGACCTTGAGGGCGGATACATTTTGAGCCTGGTTTGTTTTGCTGCTCCCCCCTGTCGGCGGCTCCCAGGCAATGCAGGCCTGGTCCTCACCAATACAGGACAGAGCCACAGCATCTGCAGTGGCTCTGTGACCTTGGGCACGGGGTGTGTGTGTGTGTAATTGCTTTAATGCCAAAGAGCTGCTACTGTCTAAATACATAAGCAAATCATGTTTTCAACTCACCTCAAAAAAATAAGCAACATTATCACTGTGTTTAAATGCATTGTAGGCTAAGAACAAAGCAGCACCTGGGGGGGCTCTGTCCTCTCTGTATAGTGAAGAGTGAGAGCTGTGGAATAAAGTTAGGGCATAATTTCAGTCCTGCACAAATCACAGAGCTGTCAAAGAAGTTGCCCTTCCCTTGTCTGAGTACTGTAAGTTTTGTTTGGTAGAAAACGACAGTTATGCCTTAGGGAGGGGAGGTAAGAGAACATTTAATCAGAGTGCTTCTATAGGAGGGGGACAAAAGAAAAGCGATGAATATAAATGTCCATCTTTAATCAGGTAAACACACATACGAGGCTGTTGCACAGAGGTTATACATACACTGTTACATCAAATTATAATTCTGTCACTCCTTCCCTCCAGCCATAAATAGTACATCATAAAAGTATTGTTGTTCCATTTAGCTGGAAAGACACCCATACCTTGTTTCTCATGGCACAGAGAAGATCTCTGACAGACCCTCCTTTATACAACCAGAATTTACATAGATCTGGCAAGAGAAAATACATGCAATGAGTATTCCACACAGTACATTCTAATAATTTATTCTAAAACCTGTAAAACACACCAATCCCCTCTTCAAGTCTCATAATGCAGCAAGATTGAAATACCTCACAATGTCCTGGTTTAAAGTTAGATATCCTATAAATATAGTCTACCTGTCAGGAAATCTTCAGCCGACTAGTTCTCCACAAGGCATGAAAACTAAAACATACCAACGAGCTAAATAGGAAAATTACTATATAGTGCACGTTAAATACTCATGAATGCAATAGTCACAGTGAACTTAATCTGTCTCAACATTTATTTCATATACAGGTAGCATATTTAGTAAGCAAATATGTTGAGGATAAAACTTGTTAAGGATATAAATCTGTGGATAAAAATCAGTGTGATGACATAGTGTACACAAAATGTACTTTTTCACTTAAGTTTTCATGTACCAAATAAAACTCAGAAGTTGAATGTGTTTCCATTGTATTTTCAATTCTACCAATAGTTTTGTCACAAAAACTGTTGCATTAAATAGAAATGTGCCTACTCTGGTCTTGACATGTGCTCTCTAGCCAACAAATTCGTAGTGGGAGGACCACACAACATATCATCGTGTGATTCCAAGTTTACGTCAGTATGATGGTTATTATATCAATATTTGCGCATAAAGCCGTTTCCACTGCCATTTCTCACATAATTCATTTTACAGGCACAAAAAGATCCCACCATGTCGAACGAACAAATGATCTATTGGCAATCATAAAATTGTACCTAAACTTCCTGGTTCCATCACATTAAAAAAAAAATATATATATAAAATATGACTTTACTGGCATAAACTTATGGATGGAAAGTGGTTCATCTTTTATCCCCAAAAGTGGTCTAATGTCGAGCATAGTCCACATCCCACACCATGGTTGTGTAGATGGTGCCCATCTTTCTTATGTACGTATGTGTAATATACTGTAGCTTGATCTCCACAACAGAAGATCAACTTTTTAGGGTGAACTGTTCCTTTGAGCAATGGGCCAATCCTGTTTAACTCCTGTAAGGAAATCCCAATTAGCCTATTTCATCACATTTCTTTCAGGATTATCTCTGAATCTGTAATGACTTGAACAGTTCTCTGGTCTAGTGTAAAGATCAGGAGCCACTCACAGGGTTTACTTTCCTGCTGTCATCCAGGACCTCTGGGGCATTCCAGCCCATGGTGCCAAGGGCTCCCGAACTCATGCTGTAGCTTTGTCTGCTGTCCGCTAACTACTTACTCATCCCAGTAAGATGATTTGCTTCCACTGGTCCTGGGGTCCGTAAGGTCAACGGCATCATGAACTTTACCAAGTACCAGGACATTTTAGCCAAAAACCTGGTTGTCTCTGCCAGGAGGCTTACACTTCCAGCAAGACAACCACAAGCACTAATCAAAACAATCACAAAATCAACATTGTGCAATGGCCATATCAGTATCCTGTGGTTTGAATTGAAGAGGGTAGTCCATAAGAGCAGGCAAATGATAAAGGATCTGGAAAGATTCTGAATGGAGGAATGGTCTAAGATCTCTCCCAACGAGTTCTCCAATCTCGTAAAACATTTGAGATTAATTTTAGAGTATTGAAAACAGGGGTGCCAATAATTTTGACCCCTATCTTTTTTAGTTTGTTTTTGTATTACCTGTTAAAAATATATATTTCTCTAAACAATTGTATTAGTATAAAATGTCCTCATTTTTTTACTTACCATATAGCTCAGTATTTGTATGTTTTATATTACATATTTATATATTATAGTATTGTAGTCTTTTTTGCTCATCTTTATCAAGATTGCTAATAATGATCAACTTGACTGCATATAACACACAAAATCATGTCATTGAGAACTACCATATCCACAAAGGTGGATATAAACCATACATTTTATTATTGTCAATAAAGATAAGAAGCCTAAAGAGGACCTGAGCGAGAAATGATAAAATAAAACACCTGGCTGAAAACATCCTGTAGATCTCCCTGAAGAAGATGCTTCCATGTTAAAACCATCTCCTAGAGCTCCAGCAGGGCCATCTAGGGGGAGAGAGAGTGAGAGAGACAGAGACAGAGATGGTAGATAAAAAATATTAAAAAGTAGAAAATATGGTAGATTAAGTTCATTCAAAGCAAGTTACTGTAATACAACTCACGAAAAGTTTACTTTGAGATAATCTTTCTAATTCTACAGGATAAATAATGATATTTCATAAATTCCCTAAAAAGAGGTGGTTAAGAGTTAGGCCAGTAATTAAGCAAAGACCGTATTTCTCATCACCCTTAAATATATATTTTTTAACGTTTCAGCTAGTTGGTTCTGGTTCATCTTCCTCAGGATCTCCAGTGTAATCTTCACAGCTTTCTCAGGTTGGTAGGTCCCCACCATCTTATTGATAGTGTCCTTTCTGCCAGGGTACTCCAGTCGTCTCACTGGGATGCATCGAGGGAAACCTTCTACGCCTTCACATAAATGTATTCTGCACTGCTTTACCCAAATCATTCAGAGTGGCCAGCAGCAGCTCAGGAACAACTGCCATTGTGGGTCTTTTTACCTTTAGTTCACTAGGCAAGTCAGTTAAGAACAAATTCTTATTTTCAATGACTGCCTAGGAACAGTGGGTTAACTGCCTTATTCAGGGAATTTTTACCTCGTCAGCTCGGGGATTCAATCTCACAACCTTTCGGTTACTAGTCCAACACTCTAACCACTAGGCTACCTGCCACCCTGGGCTCCATGCACTGTGAACACAGAAATGTAGAACCAGGAACACATATAGCCCTTGGTTCTCTCCAGACCTGACTTCCCTTAACCAACACAAAAACATCCTGTGGTGTTCTGCAATAGCGTCGAACAGCCCCCGTAAAATGCAACTTTTAGGGAAGTTAGAAACCAATATACACAGGCAGTTAGAAAAGCCAAGGCTAGCTTTTTCAAGCAGAAATTTGCTTCCTGCAACACAAACTCAAAAAAGTTCTGGGACATTGTAAAGTCCATGGAGAATAAGAGCACCTCCTCCCAGCTGCCCACTGCACTGAGGATAGGAAACTCTGTCACCACCGATAAATCCCCTATAATTGAGAATTTCAATAAGCATTTTTCTACAGCTGGCCATGCTTTCCACCTGGCCACCCCTACCCAGGTCAACAGCACTGCACCCCCCACAGCAACTCGCCCAAGCCTTCCCCATTTCTCCTTTTCCCAAATCCAGTCAGCTGATGTTCTGAAAGAGCTGCAAAATTTGGACCCCCACAAATCAGCCGGGCTAGACAATTTGGACCCTTTCTTTCTAAAATGATCTGCCGAAATTGTTGCAACCCCTATTACTAGCCTGTTCAACCTCTTTTTCTTGTCGTCTGGGATTCCCAAAGATTGGGAAGCAGCTGCGGTCATCCCCCTCTTCAAAGGGGGGGGGACACTCTTGACCCAAACTGCTACAGACCTATATCTATCCTACCCTGCCTTTCTAAGGTCTTCGAAAGCCAAGTTAACAAACAGATCACCGACCATTTCGAATCCCACCGTACCTTCTCTGCTATGCAATCTGGTTTCAGAGCTGGTCATTGGTGCACCTCAATCTAGAAGAAAAAGAAACGCACACCTATTAAGACGAGGTGCTGGCTAGCGGAGTAGAAACTTGAAAATAAGAGAGCCGCACACTAAGAGCTCAGATGCAAAAATGTAATATCAACGATTCGACAGCCAAGCTGTCTTCATCAGGGTATAATCACAAACACTGCGGGATGACTCGTTTATATAGTGTCAAAAGACACAGGTGTCTGCAATCATGGCCAAGAGTGGCCTAATATCATTGATTAATAATCAAATATTAAAATGTCATACAAAGAACAGCATACAAACAAATGGATAGCATACGATCATATATTAATTTAACTACACAAGTTTACAAACATTTACAATGGCAAAGTCACAATAGTCACAAGAATGGCTTCAGATCAAAGTCTACGTTGAGACCGAAGGGCGCAGGGGTCTTTAAATTAAAGATTCAGGCAGCCTCTCGTTTTAACAATAAATTATCAAGGTCACCCCCTCTCCTAGGGAGGGTGACATGTTCGATGCCAATGTAACGCAGAGACGAAATCGAGTGGCCTTCCAAGAAGTGGGCCGCAACTGGATAAGTAAAGTTTTTACACCTAATGGTGCTACGATGCTCTGAGATACGTACTTTTAATTCGCGCTTTGTTTTACCTACATAATTTTTACTACAAGGACAAGTTATAAGATAAATAACTGCCTTAGTGGAGCACGTAATAACACCTTTTATTGGGATCGATTTCCCTGTTTGTGGGTGTTTGAAGGATCTACATGTATAACTGCCATTGCATTGAGCACAGCCATTACATTTGTAATTTCCATCCAGTAGGGGCGCAAATAGACATTGTTCAGGAATATCTTGGGGTGGTAAATCAGAGTTTACCAATTGGTCTCTGAGATTTCTGCCCCGCGAGAATACGACCAAGGGAAAGTCCGAAAACACATTACCGAGACTATCATCGGATTTTAGGATGTGCCAATGTTTGTGAACAATTCCCTTAATTTGTTCAGAGCACTTTGAATAGCGTAGTTAGAACGCAATAATGCGTATTTTTGCGAGACTGACCTTGAAAAAGGTCATGTCTCGTTTTGTTTTGAATTTTCTCAATGGCAATATTAATCTGATCATTCTTGTAGCCCCTCTCCTTGAACTTTCTTTGCATCTCAGACATATTTCTGTCGGATTGTTTTTTGCAAATTCTTTTGATTCGACAGAATTGGCTGTAGGGCAAACTATTTTTCAAGGGAAGTGGGTGACAACTATCAGCCCTCAACAAACTGTTACGATCAGTAGGCTTCCTGTAAAGATCAGTGTATAGAACATTATCTTCACACAAGATCAGAAGATCAAGAAAACTGATTTGACGTGTCTGATACACTATTGCATAGTGTTACGGATACAGGTATCCTGTGTCTGTGTGTATCCTGTGTGTGTTTCTTTTCTCTCCTTCTCCCCTCACAGGTGAAAATCATTACTCCCCAATCAGTCAACAATCAACCCATCAATCAGAAGACACACCTCCTCCTGTTTCCTACCCTATCACAGTTCCTTCCCCATGGTTTAAAAACCCCATCATTTGGTAGATTTCAGGAGAGCTCAATCTTTGTAATGCCATGTTGGTAGATAGCTGTTCTTGGTAGATTTCAGGAGAGCTCAATCTTTGTAATGCCATGTTGGTAGATAGCTGTTCTATATAGATTTCAGTAGCTCAATCTTTGTAAATGCCATGTTTGTAGATCTCGGTTCTTCACTCGCTCTCTGTGTATTAATTAACCTCTCTTTTGTTTGAGCACCTCCATAGCACTTTCATCACCTGTGAGTATTGTTTTGGTTATGGTGTTTGTTTGCTGGTGGGAAAAGGGGGAAACCAAGACAAGTCGCCCATGGGCATACACTACCTGTAGGTAAACTTTGTTAACACACACTAGTTAGAACTGGGTGGACCACCCACTGTATTTTTGGTTAGTTAGTTAGCTGTTGTTGAAATAGGCTAGTCTAGCTTAGGGGTGTTTTTGCATATTTGTTTCTTTCCTTGGGTCCAGCTCAGCCCTTTTTCCTGCTCCCCCCCCCATTACCGTGTGTTTATAAATAAACCCTGAGTTTGACGGTATTATTTCGGTTGTCGTGGTCATTTCGTTCACACGTACTTTGTCACAATTATAATTTACATGAGTTATGTTACGGGTCTCACTACCATCCCCCCTAGACTGTCGGGCCAAAAAGGGATTCGTAACACCATAGTAAATCTCAGATGCTCAGAACAGGAGTTAAGAAAAGCATGGAATGCCTGGAGCTGTTTTGCATCACCCCTCCATAGAACGCCTGGAGCTGTTTTGCATCACCCCTCCATAGAACGCCTGGAGCTGTTTTGCATCACCCCTCCATAGAACGCCTGGAGCTGTTTTGCATCACCCCTCCATAGAACGCCTGGAGCTGTTTTGCATCACCCCTCCATAGAACAAAAATATCATCAATATACCGTTTCCACATAATGATGTGAGGCAAGAAAACATTTGAGAGGATTGAAAATAGACTGTTTCTCCATGTAACCCACATACAAATTAGCATAGTTAGGAGCCATGGGGGATCCCATAGCAGTACCTTTCGTCTAAATAAAGAAATAATTTAGAAACATGAAAGTTATGCGTGAGTACTATTTCAGCCAATGTTACAATGCATGCACTGGAAGGTAGTTCATTAGGGTCACGTTGCAGAAGAAAATGTTCCATAGCTTCAATACCGCCCTCGTGTGGAATATTAGTGTATAATGACAACATCAAAAGTAACTAACAAGGTATTCTCAGGGAGAGGATCAAGAGATTCAATGATAGAGATCATACTGCTGGTGTCCTTTACAAAGGAGGGGAGCTGTTCTGCGAGTGGTCTAATAAAAAAGTCAACAAAAGTAGATAGAGGGGCCGTTACTGCATCAATGCCCGCTACAATAGTGCGCCCTGGAGGTTGTGTAACATTCTTGTGTAATTTCGGCAAAGTATAGAAAGTGGCAATTTTAGGGTGTTGAATAGCCAAAAAAAAGCATGTTCTTTTTTGGTTATCTGACCAGAACTTAAATACCCATCTAGGACAGACAAGATAGTATTCTGAAATTGGGAAGTGGGGTCACTTCTGAGTTTCTTGTAAAAGGTGTTGTCAAGCAGCTGTCTATGACACTCATGTACATAAACTGTCCTATCCGTGAGTACAACCGACCCACCCTTATCAGCGGGACAAATAAGGACTGACGTATCAGATTGTAAATCAAGCAAAGCTTGTTTTTCATTCTTGGGTAAATTATGGAAAGATTGGGATCCCTGTTTATTCTTAAGGAGAAGTCCAACATCATTTTCCACAAGTCTGCAATATGTCTCGATAGAGTGATTGCGATTGGCTGGAGGTATAAAATAACTCTTGCTTCTAAAAGGAGTCGGAGTATGTGCAGGAGAGCAACCTACTGGTTCAATAGAAGTGTCAGAATTAGGGGAGCTAAAGTATTCCCTTAAACGGATGTTTCTAAAAAACTTAAACATGTCTACCTTAACATCAAAATCGTTGCACTGAGTTGTAGGCACAAAAGATAACCATTTATTAAGCAAAGAGACATGGGCAGGGCTCAATATCTTGCTTGATAAATTAAAGACTCAGTCCCGTGGGTTCTGGGACCATGTGAACGGTCTCTGCCTCTGATAGTCGTTTCTTCTTACCCCGTCGGGTGCGACATCTCGTCGATGCGCGTGCCTGCGGCCTCCTCTGCCCTTCCGTCCGTCCAGTCTCTCGTTGAATAAAAAACTACCACTGGAAGCCGATGAGGCGCTGGTTGTGGAGCGTTGATCAGACAAGGGTGGATAGAAGTAAGCGGCATCCCTCCTGCGTCTGTCATGGAGAGGGGGAGCAGGACCTCTTTTGTCAGGGTTTCTCCAGAAGTAGACTTTACCATCGGCCTTGTCTTTTTTGTCTTGGTTGAATTTCTTGATTTCAAATTCCTTTATTTCTGTAGACAACTTGTCCTGGAGCGCTTGGTTAGTTTTCATCAGTTCATTGAATATGCCATCATCATTAACAACTGTTTGTAGAGCTGTGCGTTTGTCTTTAATCGTGTTATCCATTTCAATAAAATCCTTCAACTGGTCAACAATTAATGTCATTAAATCAATAGAGCATTTGTTCAGGATGGCACACCAGCGCTCACAGTAATCATCTGTGCGCTGTCCCAATGATGGTTATTTTTGCCATCTGAGTCCCCGTGGAATAATGCCTTGACGCACATAATCAATAAGAGTGACTATATGTAGATGCGTTCTCGTCTGGCGCTTAGATAAATGTAACAGTTCTTTCGAGAGGTCGGAATTACCTCCCGGCATGTCAAAAAGGGACTCCGAAATAATGATCTTATCACGCTCCCTTTGACTATATTCAAAGTAATCTTGTATGGGTCTATGACCAGTGTCAGGAAAATAATTATCATTCGGCATCGTTTAAGAGCTTTTTTTGTCGGTAGGGTGCTGTTTACTGGGTAACAGAACGATCTAGAAGAAAAAGAAACGCACACCTATTAAGACGAGGTGCTGGCTAGCGGAGTAGAAACGTGAAAATAAAAGAGAGCCGCACACTCTAAGAGCTCAGATGCAAAAATGTAATATCAACAGGCAAGCTGTCTTCATCAGGGTATAATCACAAACACTGCGGGATGACTCGTTTATATAGTGTCAAAAGACACAGGTGTCTGTAATCATGGCCAAGAGTGGCCTAATATCATTGGTTAATAATCAAATATTAAAATGTCATACAAAGAACAGCATACAAACAACAAATGGATAGCATACAATCATAGATTAATTTAACTACACCGCCTCTCCTTCCAGTTCTCTGCTGCCAATGACTGGAACGACTGGTATTACATTTTTGCATCTGAGCTCTGAGCTCTTAGTGTGCGGCTCTCTTTTAATTTCATGGGTGCACCTCAGCCATGCTCAAGGTCCTAAACGATATCAAATCAAATCAAATTTTATTTGTCACATACACATGGTTAGCAGATGTTAATGCGAGTGTAGCGAAATGCTTGTGCAGCAAGACAATACTGAAAGACAATTCATTGACCTGGCCAAGGATTTTGACTCTGTCAATCACCACATCCTCATCGGCAGACTCAATAGCCTTGGTTTCTCAAATTATTGCCTCGCCTGGTTCACCAACTACTTCTCCAACAGAGTTCAATGGCAGTCTCTATGGGGGTGCCACAGGGTTCAATTCTTGGGCCGACTCTTCTCTGTATATATTAATGATGTCGCTCTTGCTGCTGGTGAGTCTCTGATCCACCTCTACGCAGACGACACCATTCTGTATACTTCTGGCCCTTCTTTGGACACTGTGTTAACAACCCTCTAGACGAGCTTCAATGCCATACAACTCTCCTTCCGTGGCCTCCAACTGCTCTTAAATGCAAGTAAAACTAAGTGCATGCTGTTCAACCGATCGCTGCCTGCACCTGCCCGTCCTTCCAGCATCACTACTCTGGATGTTTCTGATTTAGAGTATGTGGACAACTACAAATACCTAGGTGTCTGGTTAGACTGTAAACTCCTTCCAGACTCACATAAAACATCTCCAATCCAAAGTTAAATCTAGAATTGGCTTCCTATTTCGCAACAAAGCATCCTTCACTCATGCTGCCAAATGTAAAACTGACCATCTTACCGATCCTCGACTTTGGCGATGTCATTTACAAAATATCCTCCAACACCCTACTCAACAAATTGGATGCAGTCTATCACAGTGCCATCCGTTCTGTCACCAAAGCCCCATATACTACCCGCCACTGCGACCTGTACGCTCTCGTTGGCTGGCCCTCGCTTCATACTCAACGTCAAACCCACTGGCTCCAGTTCATCTACAAGACCCTGCTAGGTAAAGTCCCGCTTTATCTCTGCTCGCTGGTCACCATAGCTGCACCCACGCGTTCCAGCAGGTATATCTCACTTGTCACCCCAAAGCCAATTCCACCTTTGGCCGCCTCTCCTTCCAGTTCTCTGCTGCCAATGACTGGAACAAACTACAAAAATCTCTGAAACTGTAAACACTTATCTCCCTCACTAGCTTTAAGCACCAGCTGTCAGAGGAGCTCACAGATCACTGCACCTGTACATAGCCCATCTATAAATAGCCCAAACACCTACCTCTTCCCCTACTGTATTTATTTATTTATTTTGCTCCTTTGCACCCCAGTATTTCTATTTTGCACACTCATCTACTGTTAAATCTACCATTCCAGTGTTTTACTTGCTATATTGTATCTACTTTGCCACCATGGCCTATTTATTGCCTTTACCTCCCTTATCTCACCTCATTTGCTCACATTGTATATAGACTTATTTTTCTACTGTATTATTGACTGTCTGTTTGTTTTACTCCATGTGTAACTCTGTGTTGTTATATGTGTCGAACTGCTTTGCTTTATCTTGGCCAGGTCGCAGTTGTAAATGAGATCTTGTTCTCAACTTGCCTACCGGGTTAAATAAAGGTGAAATAAAAATAAAAATAGATTTAAAAAGTCTACGAATCACAAACCAAACTCTACTTAGTGCCTCCGTCTTTTATCCTCTCACTAAACTACTTTCATCAACGTTTACATTTTGTCTCGAGATCTATCTATTTTTCGTTCATGTTATTAGCTCTCATGAGGTTTTCTGCTCAAAACTAGTCATTAGCTGACTACACCCATGAAACATCAAATTGAATCCTGTCCTAAGGGTGGTTTTCTCATAATTTCATATCGTTATTTCATTACACACAACATATCCCATACTACTTACGGGAAAGCCATACTACTTACGGGATGGGATAGTCTTCTGCTCTTGCTGATGTTGAGTCAGCTTATACCCAAGTTGGATGGGTTAGAGGCGTGTCTGATAAGTTCAGGTCTACCAGTACCATGCAGGGTGTGATTTACTGTAGTAGGGAATGTAGAGAAGTCATAAGCCCTTAATCTAAACAAGGAAGGTAGAAACACAGTATGAGAGAAAACAGATGTACACTATAGATGTACAGTACGTTTTAGAGTAGCTACTGTACAATAAACAGCAGGCCCCTAATTAAATGAAGAAAAGTAACCAGAATAATTCAACATCAAAAGTTTAAATGGACAATGTAAAAAATCTGACATTTATTATACAGTTGAGTTCCTTTATTTCAGTCAGTAGGCCTACACTGTTTTGTTGAGTCCAAACTTGCATTCCTGCAGGACCAGAAGATTGATGATTTTTATTTATCACACAAAAGCGATATACTGTCTGTTCTTTATGTTCACTTCCTGTTTTCTGTAAAAAGCATGAGCTGACGCACACCCAATTTATGTAGCGGTGCTGACTAGCGGAGAGTAAACTGTATAAAAATACAGAAAGTCACACACTCTGTATATATGCAACTTTCTGTCATTATTTTTCTACACTTCCTTTTTCCTTTCACTAATCTTCTCACGACAATGTTTACTTTTTGTCTCCAGATTTCTGTGTTTGAGTTATGTTTACGGCCTCATGAGGGTCTCCTACTTGAAGCATCTAACTTCCTAACTACACCCATTAAACATCCAGTTTAATCCTGTCCTATAAGAGTGGTATTCTATCCCATTTCACATATAATCATATCCTTGACCCTTCTAAAAGTCTGATAAACCTTGTCAAAATCACAATGTATACAGTATTAATAGAATAATGGGATACTACTTATGGTACCAGATAACTTATTCTGCTCCCACTGATGTTGATAGCTTGTGAGACCGAATGAGGATATACTTCCTCTGAAAGTGGGATGGGTTAGAGGTGTGGCTGAGAAGTTCAGGTCTACCAGTACCACTAACAACGCAGGGTGTGATTTACTGTTGTGGGGAATGTAGAATGTAGATAAGAAAGGTAGAAACAGTATGAGAGAGAAAACAGATGAACACTACAGATGTACAGTGTGCTGTAGAGTAGCTACTGTACATAAAACAGCAGACCATAAGGCCCTATTCAATGAAAATCGATAACCCAGAATAAGTCAACAAGTTTCGATAGACATTGAGAAAAGCATGTTTGAAATGATGATACAATTTAGTTTCTTTATTTCACTCAATAGGCCTGATGTTTGTATTGTTGTGAGAATAACATGAGTCCAAACCTGTATTCCTGCAGGACCGGAAGATTGATGATGATTTTGACACAAAACCGATATCTGGGTTTCATTAAGAGGCCAACTGTCTCTAGTCCACTATTCTGCTGATGAATACTCATTTCAGCAACCCCTTCATGAAAGGATATCTAAGGGTTCAGATAGCACTAGAGAGTACTGCCCCGTATCACTGCCTGTCCTGCATCTGCTGGCCTTAGGAGGACGATACTATACTGCCAAGAGATGAGTCCTACTTTGCTGTACATGGCCTTCAGGTCAGAGACGGAAGAGGAAGCGAGAGAACTCACTCATTCCTTTTTTTCTGGTTCATGTACAGTCAATAAACATAGCAGACCAGACCCAGCTGCTAATGCATTGTTCCCTATGGGAAAGCCACCCCTTAAGCCGACCGGAACTGTGACAATTATTTTCAATGGCAAACGGCCTGAGTGGGAGATCTTTATTCATCCATCAACTTTTCTTGAGGTCTCTAGGGCCACGCTCATGAGGGTGGAATGATCTGAACATGGTAGACATGTCTTGTATAGAACTGGCATCATTCCCCATTTTACATGACAGAGAACCATGTCTGTTCTACATAATATACAGTATTTCTATCCAGTATTTCCATCTGAGCATTCTGTAAAGTTAAACTCAACCCAGGTGGACTCCATGATAGGACAGTGCACACATGAATCATCTATGTAACTAGTTTATATTCTGAACATAAATATGTTGGGTATTAATTATACCCTACCACAACAGATAGGCATAATCCTCCCTTATTACAGCAAGTTGGTGGCATAATAAAAACACATTTTGGTGGAATCATATACATATACGGGTTGGAAGCAGCAGTTAGAAATCTTTCTCCATAACAAAGGTCCCTGAAATGCTGAAGGTCAAATAGGAACACTGTGCTTCACTATGTAGTGATCTGTAACTGTTACTGCACATCCTGACAACAATGCAGTGGATTGTGAAATACAGTTGACTCCTGTTGTGAGAGCAACTGAGCATGCCGTTATCATGTGCAATTACAGTAAAATAACATAGGACAAGAAAACTGTATCATTCGTTTGAGCAGTGTGCATCTTATCTGAAGTGTGCCGAGTGATGAAATTAACATAGATATGGTGTTAATAATTGACCACAATGATTGGTCATACAATGATTGGTCATACATCTACTATATTTGATCTGATTGGCCATATATCTACTATATTTGATCTGATTGGTCATACATCTACTATATTTTATCTGCATGCCACATACTGAGGAAAATATTTGACTACTAGTATGAAGCAAAAGATGCAGCCTTGCTGTATAGCTAAGTTTAATAACAGAATGAATAATTATTTTTATGTGGTACTACATATTCATAGGCCAACTATTAACAACTGTATGTGTTTTGCATTGTTCCCATACGGTAACTGATTTTGTTATAGGAAACACACAATAATCATTCAAAACAAACCAATAAAGTTATGGAAACTTTAATAGATGAGTATTTTAAGAACACAATGAAAACAAACTCCATCTTTGCACTAGTCACCATACAAAACAGTCATCATACAAAAAAGGCAACATAATATTGAAACTGGTTAGAAGAAAATATATAAAAATTCCTATGAATTTGAAAATGTTATAGAGGGGGCCATTTCACATGGTAAACTATAAAAGAAAATGTATGAGAAAAGTACCCGGTTGATTAGCCATAATAGATTACTGTTTGGTCACAATACATATCATATTACACAGGCTTGATGAATAAGATAAGTTATAATATAAAGATATACAATGTTCTTTAAGAATGAAACAAAAAAGACATCTCATATCTGCATAAGTTCACAACAAATTCCTTTAATATTGTCGGTCCAAATGGACTTCACTTGCTATAACTTATTCAAACATATATACACAATAGCCATGTATGTAGGCTACATTCTGTGATCGGAAGCATTACAGTCATAGTCGTCTGACAAACTGAAAACACATTTTCAACAACCAAAACCATTAAATATATTTGTGTTGTAAAAGTTCTGTACATACATTTTTGTTGGTCCAAAGTGTTGACAAAGTGTATAAAAAGAGATATTCAATAACAGGCTGCCTTGTCTGGCAGCATCTGTCTAACTGGCCTCTCTACCTTCTATTGCGACCTTACTTTTTCACAGTGATGTTGTACGCAACAGGTCCTCTGAATGTGAAGCCCAAGTAGAATGTGACATTTTCATTGCCATAGGGAACTGACGCTGCATACAGTGGATGGATAGTGAACTTCTTTTTAGGACCCACAAGGTAGACGGTTCCATCTTCTGTCCAGCCAGAGACACGCTTAAACAGCTTTGTGATCACTGGTGTTGTCCACATTTCCCCACGAAACCACTTCATTCTTTTCACTGACACAGAGAGGAGCTTTGTGGTCATTTCAACTTTGCTTTTGTGGACAATCTTCTCCCATCCAGTTCCATTCCCCAGGAAAAAATGAGTGTAAATCCTCCTTTTTCGCTGTGGAATATCCTTCATTTTGGTCCAGTAGCTTCTTTTCAGGAATTCAACAGCTGACTGTACAATGTCATATTTGCTCTCTTTGTCTTGATCCGTGTCATGCTCTTCTGGCCAAAACAGCAATGTGAGTAAGAAAAGAGCACTTGAAAGGCATTTCTGTTTCTCTTTAGGAAATTGCTGACTAAGTTTCTGAAGATCTTTGAGAGTAGCCAGTTTTGGAGACAGAGTAGAAAGGCAGCTTAGGGCAACGTGAGATGCTATGTAATTGACCAGATCCATCTGATCCATCCTCACCCTCAGAGGGTTGGTAGGATACATAAATATGATATCTTCCAGCACTTTCACTTGGTCTTTATCCTTCTGGTGAGTCAGGAGGGATAAGATTGTGGTTATATTTCCACCACCAAGGCGATAGATTATCATGCGTTTTGTGAAAGGAGTTTGGACTAGGTTGGACTCTGATGTTTTTTGGGCAGTGCTGAGTGAAAAGTCACTGAAGTACTTCCCATATTCGGAGGCCTGTCTCACTAACCACTTCATGGGATTGAATATCTTCATCTCAGAACTTTCAATAGTCTCCTCCTCATCCGCACCAATGTCAGCTTGAAAGTAACTCAGGTCTTCTGAGATCCAATCAAGGGATTCGTGCAGAGTAGTTTGCAGGTTCTTCAGTTTGCTGTGAAAACATTCCCAGGGTTCCTTGACTTCTTCAGGAACATAGTCTGTGAGCAAGTACTTCAAACTTTCTGAATGACCATGTGCCTTGTTTGAAAACACACGCAGTGAGGAAATTAGCTTTAACAAGCTGAATCCGACTTCAACAGCTGCAAAAAAGCCTGAATTGTTCATGGAGTTATGGTCTGCGATTGCGACCTGCTCACATTCTTGGAAGCATTCCATAGCTTTCAGTGCAGTTTCTACTGCATCAGCTGTGTTTTCTACGGTCTTTGGGATGTTCTCTATTGCTTTACACTTGGCATTGAACCAGCTCCTGTAGACCTGACCTTTGGTGTTCAGGATGTAGGAGTTGTTAGGCATCTTTTTGCCTGCTATTTCTGCCCACTGTTCTGCCTCTTCAAATTTGTTGTGTCTGTAGTTCAGGCGGGCAAGCTGCTGAGCAAAGAATGGATCTTTGTTGAAACGTTTATATGCCTCCTTGAGGAGCTCGATTGCCTTGTCAGGGCCATCATTTTTACTCACATGCTCAATGAGTGGAGAAAAAAAGCTGTCAGATTCATCACCTTTGCTTATTCTGCAACGCTTCATGAACAGGTCTCGCAGAAACTTCAAGTAATCCTCTTTTCCAAACCTGTGTTCGAAAAGCACATCCTCATGAAGAAGATCCATTGCTAATCTGCCTTGAGTCCCTTGACCTTGCTGGTGGTCACCCAAGCTGCTGGAGAATTTCCTTTGCTACAAATGGATGAATGATTCGGATTGATTCAATATATGTTCTGTCATCTCTCAGGTGTATGAAGACGAGTTTGGCCGGCTCACTCAGTGATCTCTCAAACGTATGCTGGCGAAACCTATCCATGTGAATAGTTAGAGCTAGCAGAGTTTCACAGTGGGACTGGGAAATGAAGGAGTTCTGAACATATGTGTTCAGCAATGCCACATAACGAATGAGGCGAGTGACAACAGATCCATGGTCAATGCCTTGCAGCAGATGTTTCACAAATTGTTCAACATACTTGACAATCTTTTTGTGCTCAAATTCTTCACTCATCAAGACGAATGTCAAGATGAATTCTGGCTGGTACTGTTCTTCAAGCTTCTGCCGTTTCCCAGCAAACTGTCTCTTCTCTTCTTTTGATAGTTTGTGAGTGACAGCTACATTCTGCAATGGCAAGTCCTTGCACATCTTCTCTGGGTTATGGGATCGTCTGCAGCTCAACAGAATGAAACACAGTGTTCCTTGCGCAATTTTTTTAGTGTAGCTTGCAACCTCTAATTCATGCTTCAAATCATCCAGATGTTCTTTGTCACAGTCCTCAACCAACAGGAGTACTGGGAGGCATTTCTGGGAATCTTTTTCTTCGTACTCTCTAAGTTGAACAGCATGCTCAGAGACTATGGTAGCAGAGTATGACGGTTTCACAACAGCACATCTTAGGTCTTTTCTGTTGTTCCACAGCACCTGCCTTACCACTGTGCTTCCACCACTTCCTGGGTGATGGTAGATGTTGATACTGTTCACAGCTAATTGGTCTATACTCCACTTCTGAGTGTCGCTGAGAAGTTGAGACGTCCCAGTAGGCATCCCGTTGAATGACATCCCCCACAAACTTATTCTCTGCAAGCCAAAAATTCATCCAGCTCACTCTACTCTCACTCTGTAAAACTGTCTTTCAATGTTTTCTTTCTCTGCCTCGATAAAGTCATCACTACTTTCATCACAATGGTAAACACTGAGAATCTCTAGAGAATACATCCTTTCCTCGTCACGGGTCTCAAAAGGGCACTGTCCTTTAACATGGGTAGACAGATGTTTGGTTGCTCTAGTGGTGACATGTTGAATACGTTGAAGTGTGGCATTCACATGGCTCATTTTCATCCCAACAACACTGGAGGGGTTCACAGTTTCTGTTCCACATGAGAGCTCAGCAAAGTGTTGCCATTTCTGATAGTTGTCTTCAGATTCTGAGATACAGATGATGTCATCATGACCCTCCATGTCAGTGAAGAATACATTGAAGGTGTGCAAGAGTGGTTTCTCGACTGGGGAGGTGAGAAGCAAGACCACAGTGAATGTGCCTATTGGCAAAATCTGTTTGCAGATCAGTGACACGGAATTCCTGAGGAGTGTCATTTTTGTTTTGATCCATGTCATTTCATCGGAGGGACTTTCATTTCCTTGATAGTCATTCCGTCCATTGCAAAAGATCCAGCTGGTTTGCTCAAACAAATGCAGGTGACTCACAAAGTCTCCAATGCTCATGCCATCTGGGATTTTGTAGTTCTGCATGAAATGCATATTTGCAGCATGGTGCTGAATATATTTACTGCAGAATCCTGACACTTTGGAATCAGGGTCAAAATCGAACACACAGAAAATGTTCATGTTGAGCAAGAAGGCAATGCTGCTCAAGTCATCTGGTTGGAACTGGTTAGTGACAAGAATGTACCATTTCCAAGTGAAAGTTGAAAAGACATCTTTCACGGACGCTATATAGATGTATTTTTATGGATGTTCAAATTGCATATGACATTAAAGCTGTATTTTTATGGATTTTGAAGAGACGTCTCTGCCAGATGTTGAAAACATATAATCAGCCCTTTGACTTTTTCCACATTTTGTTACGTAACAAACAGCCTTATTCTAAAATTGATTAAATTAATTGTTTTCCTCAATTTTCACACAATACCCCATAATAACTCAAAATTGAGACTCAAAATTGAGCTTAGGTGCATCCTGTTTCCATTGATCATCCTCAAGATGTTTCTACAACTTGATTGGGGCGGCAGGGTAGCCTAGTGGTTAGAGTATTGGACTAGTAACCGGAAGGTTGTAAGTTCAAACCCCTGAGCTGTCGTTCTGCCCCTGTTCCTAGGCCGTCATTGGAAATAAGAATTTGTTCTTAAAACTAGTCCACCTGTGGTAAATTCAATTGATTGGACATGATTTGGGAAGGCACAAACACCTGTCTATATAAAAAGTACCACAGTTGACAGAGCAAAAACCAAGCCATGAGGTCAAAGGAATTTTCTGTCCATCATTCTTAAATGGAATAAGTTTGGAACCATCAAGAGCTTTGAATCTGGTTTTTAGGGCGGTGCTAAAGTGATCTTAGAAGTAAACAGCGGCTTTGAGAATGATGATCGCATGTAATGATGAGCAAAAAATGACTTACCCCCCTCACTGTCCATTTCTTGTTTTTAAACGATGAGAGATTGGAGGTGGAGAGAGATTGTAAAACAGAAATAGTTGCTTTATGCATGCTGTACCTTACGACATGAGACATGACACGTCACGATGTAACAGAGGGTCCGTTATTTCAACTAAAACTTCAGAGTTTATCTGCTGTGTGAATAACGAGGCATAAATAGAGTCATTACCATGTTGATCAATGCTTGAATAGAAACCTAGTTCACACCCCGGATTTTGAAGTCAACACAGTCACTACAGTCCCATTAGTTTTCTTTGTAGCCTTGTTTGAATGTTGCGGTTGCGCACATTTGTACGGAATGGGGTGAGTTTACTTTAATGAGCATGCAACTGCAGAATGGTTGTTAAGACACTAACAGCTTACAGACGGTAGGCAATTAAGGTCACAGTTATGAAAATGTAGGACCCTAAAGAGGCTGCTAAAATGTTTAGTTGATTACAAAATCACAAGGTAATGAATGCAGGTCTAGACACGGTTCCAAAATAATGGCTCAAGTCTCTTTGCTACAGTTAATAGATAGTTTGATATTTTCTTGAACATTTTCCAATACTAAGTAGCTAAATAAATCGTCAAATTAAGTTTAATCTGTTGTCTCCAAGCAAAGTAAATATTGGGCTTACCAATGGGGCGGGTGCAGATAAACCAGACGTTGGCGGGGATATTTTCCTCTGCAAAAAAAATATACTCCAGTTTTAGATTGCAGAGATAAAACAGACGCCCAAGAGGTTTGAAACAAGGTTAGGTATTTATGCCTCGTTATTCACACAGCAGATAAACTCTGAAGTTTTTCACCTGACAGAAATAAAGGGATAGAAATAAGTTTTGCTTTGTTGCCGCACTCTCGACAAGCATAGCCTACAGGGTATAGTTCTCACCTTGTGAAATTGTTCTAGAATACTTCTCCTCATGAAATTGTACCATTGCATACAGAAATATGTTTAGCTCTTAATACGCCTCACATCGTTATTTTTTAATGAAAAACTCGGGAAAAAAAGAAGATAACGTAATTGCAACTATAAGTCGCACTAGTTATGAGCTAAAATCTAAATTGCTAAAATATTGTTATATAAATATTCATACACATAGCTCATATAAACAAAGACATTCCATCGCAAGAACACATACACCCAGCCATAAGACTGACCCCCTCTGTTCTCTTCTTTCACGACCCACTCTGCTCTCCTGTATCAGATTTCCAGACACACAAATATCTCCTTGTATAAACACACATCTCATCCCCCTCTACTGGTTGGGGGCCAAGAGCAAAGGACTTTTGCTGTGCACCAATGGGGCCCGCTCTGGCTAGAGCAAGGCCCGCCTCCAACCCTTTGTGACCAGTCAGAAGACTAAAACGACAAGACTCCACCTACTTTATTCTATGTATAAAAATGAATGTAACCGTTGTATAAGGCCTCTTTTTCACCTGACTCCTTGCCGAGTTATATGAACTAGATCCGTGCACGTAAAACTGCGGGACAAGATATCTTTGACTCATTAAAACTGTCTTTTGTTACAACTGAAATCCACTCTGTCCAGCGTCCGTGATTTGGTCTCAACTCTCCAGTATTTAAACACTAACAATATACATCTATAGAAGGCTCATCTTTCCAGCTGGTAGATCTTTGTCTGCTGCTGTACTTGAGATGGTTGGTGTCGAATGCGTTCTCGCGGTCAGTCTCTTTGTGAAAAGCAAGGAACCGAACACGTCATAGAAATGACGCCATTAAAGGGGCGGGCTTTTATCGGTAAATTTCGTTTAGGAGAAAAGGAGAGTTATCGGTGCAAGCAAGGCAGCCACTGGCAAGGTGTCATGGACCCCCCTCTGGCTTGCAGCGGAAGTCAGTTACATAACAAGCAATACTTGCATTTCTTATGTTTGCTTTGTCCCAAGAACTGAAAAAATGTCAAGTTCAAAGTCCCAAATATAATGCTGATTTATTTGGCATTTTCACTCAAGCAAGGATATCTTGTTGGCAATGCAAAATGAGAAAATTGTGAAACAGTGGTTCTCTATTCTTGCATAATCAGGATGGTATGTTAAGTTTTTTAGACATTGAATAATTAAGCAATAAGGGCGAAGGGGGTGTGGTATATGGCCAATATAATCTACTATGACTAACGCTTCGATCACACCAACATTGTCCTTGCATTTTGGTACCCCAGAATTACATTCATTGCGCAATTACCCTGTCGGTGTGTCCGACAGCATCCTTGCGCAAAATAGCACGCAGCATCATCTGGATATGTATGCAACAAAAGTTCAACATTCACCTTCTGCTACCATTTCTGTCAAGCCGTCTATCTATACATACAGTTTGGCGCATAGGTTAAAAAAATCCAACATATGCACCACACCGAACACCATGCAATGCAATGCTGCAAGGCAAATACAGTGTTTCATTGATAATGAATGTAATTCTGGTGTACCAAAATGCACTGATGCTGTTGGTGTGTTCAAAGCGTAAGGGATGTTCTTATGCACAATGCAAGTGCCTGAACACAGCCCTCAGCCATGGTATATTGGCCATATACCACAAACCCCCAAGGTGCCTTATTGCTATTATAAACTGGTTACCAACTTATAGCAGTAAATATAAATGTTTTGTCATACAACTGGTATATGGTCTGATTTACTGTACCACGGCTGTCAGCCAATCAGCATTCAGGGCTCAGACCACCCAGTTTATAATCCAAATTATAATGGGTGGTTTGGGTGGTTTGAGCCCTGAATGCTGATTGGCTGACAGTCATGGTATCTCAGAGCGTATGCCACAGGGGTTAATTAAGCAATAAGGCACGAGAGGATGTGGCATATGGACAATATACCACAGCTAATGGCTGTATCCAGGCACTCCGCCATGCGTTGTGCCTAAGAACAGCCCTTAGCTGGGGTATATTGACCATATACCACATCCCCTCGTTCCTTATTGCTTAATTAGCCCATTAACCAAATCATTCATTTTGACTTTAGCTTAAAACTCTAATTTGACAAAATGCACAAGTAACATTTTTAGGGATGTATACTAAACAAAAATATAAATGCAACATGCAACAATTGTATTTTACTGAGTTAAAGTTCATATAAGGAAATGAGTCCATTAAATTAAAAATATTAGGCCCTAATCTATGGACTTCATGACTGGGCATAGGCCCACCCACTTGGCATCCAGGCCCATCCACTGGGGAGCCAGGCCCAGCTAATCAAAATATGTTTTTGCCCCTATATGCATGAAGTCACGTCTTTCTCTGCTATTTTACATCTTTCTTTTGCTATTTTACAGCATAAACAATCATGGACCAAAGCGTGTTATAGATCACTTTATAAATCAAATCCTTTGTATTGTCTTCAAAATCTTAAACTAACAAGAGGTAAACCTGTGCTTTTTGAAATTTTCTTTGATAAAAAGTAGGCCTAGGGCATACCATCTCATACCCCCTCAATTCCAGTCTTGGTTTTAACCTCACAGCTCTTCACTGGCACAGAAGTACGCTATTTAAAAAGTGCATGGTGGGTGGAGGAATTGACTGACAAATCTATGGATATAGCAGCCTATAGCTTTGTTTTGTCTATCAAAGAGGTAGGCCTACCTCTTATTTCTTAAATAGGAAGACAAATAGGCTTCAACATAAAGCCCTCTTGTTGTTAGTAAAGTCTAATTAAAATGAAGACAGTTTAAATGAATGCCTCCTCGAATTTGCCTATTTTCAGCACCATGAGCTGTCCATTTCTGATTGATTGTGCCGCTGCTTCAAGTTTCAGCACCACAATGTAAGTTACTTGAATCTGGCTTATTGTGATGTCAATGAGTCTGATAAATTGGCCTACATCATGGGCAAGAAACATATTGTTTTGAATAAAAATCAATTATAGTATTAGCAAGCTATCAAAGTTGACCTCTGATCCTCCTTCTCATATTCGCTCTCTCCTTCTCAAACTGAACAGAACATAGGCTATAGGCTAGTCCACATACACACATTTTTGGGGGACTAGGTCTAATTAACAAAAACAAATTCTGAAGAAGCTTTTGACTTCCACTGAACTGCCGCACAGCCTACACAGCGGCGCGATTGGTTAGGCAGCAAACAAACAGTAAGAGCAGAGCCAACCCGTGCTCAGTGTTGGAATGGCCATTGTAGTGTGTAATGCTGCCTAGTTTTATTTACATCATCCCAGCAGCTATCATAGGAATATAACTTTGCTCTGTGCTTCTCCAAGCATGCACTTAGTAGTCTATAGGCTATGGATAATTTGATTGAGACCACACTAAATAGCCTATAGGCTATGGATAATTTGATTGAGACCACACTAAATAGCCTATAGGCTATGGATCATTTGATTGAGACCACACTAAATAGCCTATAACCTGTGGATCATTTGATTGAGACCACACTAAATAGCCTATAGGCACACTTGATATTGCACACCCAGTGGAGAATCAGAGATGAGGGGCGGCATCAGGCACACAGCGATATATCGCCTGATAAACAACTCATTCTAAAACACTGAGAAATATTGACATTTCATCAATTACAAATGACAAGACTCTCCCCTGGACTAGAGTTAAAAATACTAAACCCTCCCCCGAGGGTTTGAAATTGAAAAAGCATGACCCTCCTCCATTTTCCTCTGAGTACCCATTATGTAAATGTGGATCTTTCCCTAAGAATTTCACTGCACCTGCAATAACATCTGCAAAATGTGTACGAGACCAGTAACATTTGATTTGATTTTGATAATATACAACTACTAGAATAATACAATACCAATCAATAGATATGATGTAATTCATTGCCAAGAGACAGAACACTTACCTTGTTTCTTATGGCCCATAGTAGACTTAGTCCTCTTTATATGCTCCTTTGCGTTTTTCTAGATCTGCAGAGGGAGGAGTGACAGCCAGTAAGCAAACAATGATAACTACATTTACAGTATAGCAAGAATTGATCCAGAATTATGTTGTCACGAGAGGCAATCATTTTGTGATTCCACCAAGAAAGGAGATGTTGCTGTAGCCTGGTCCAGATCTGTTTTAGCCAACACCTCTGACAATCATTGTCATGGTGCTCTTGAGTTGGACCAGGCTAGTGGCTGTGATATACAGTACTTCAATTATATTAAGGACTTACAGTCTGTTGATGTTCAAATACTGGTCCTCAGACACCACCTTTCAGGAAGATCCTCAGTGATGTGTTCCATCCAGTTCCTCTTGACCACTGTTTCTGCCTCTGACTCCAGCTGATTGATGATGGCATCATACAACTCCGTCAGCTTTGACTATGCATCAATCCAGTCACTCACATCCTACAGGGGAAAACATGGCTTAATTCCTCAAAGATCTCCTTTATTACCTTCTTGCTGTATATAGCTAAGGGAGCCCACAATTTCAGATGGCCAGAAAATAACTAAATAAAAGATTTAGCAAACATGATATGCATAATGCTCTAATTAATGACTCAAGGCCAAACAGACTCCAGAAAGAGATTCCAGTCATCGAGAAGGAGGGCTACAGTATTGCCTCTTATCTAAAAAAAAATTCAGAATGGCACAAATTCCCCGATTTCAGGGTACACATGTCAACATGTTTGCTTTCAGAGCATATTTGATCAAAATATATCCCATATGTACTGTATCCCCATTGTAGTTATTGTTGGTAAGATTTATTCAGGGAATAAAATGACTTGATTTTCTATTGTAACTAAAGGTGACCAATTATACTTGATCGTGACCTGGAAGAACATCAGCTGTTTCTCCAGGCTCCAGAAGGGGTGTTTGAGCACGCTCTCAGTAGAAGGCCTCCACTTGGGCTCTATAATCAGCATCTATTCTATCAGGTGTTTGGCCAAGTTCTCTGGGATAGTGTGAGAAACACACTGTGGTAGGATTTTAACAGTGAGGCAACAACAATACAGAACTGATTTTTCCTGCCCAGAGTCAGGCTTTTATTTGCAAAGTGAGGATAAAGAGCCGGCAAACAGTACAATTATTTACACAATCAAATAAATAGACCTTACCTTGTCTGTCTCTAAAACCATGAGGGTTCTTATACTCCTACCCATAATGCATTTAACCAATAAAAACAAGGCATTTCACACACTGATCAATCAACATTCAAAAGACATGAATTACAATAGAAATGTCTTCAGATCATAAACATACTTGAACATACAGTATACATGCACACATATCAATAAAGGGGCTTCCCCTGCTTTAAGCATCAATACAACCTGGGATATAAACATGTACATCCCCCGGGATAGGCTACTACCACATTACCTGTCCCAGTCAATAACTATGCAGTCGAACGCACCACTGCTTGCCCCTCAATTCTCAGACCAGGAAATGAACAGAACCCTCTTCAATAAACAAAGAATACAAGATAATCATACTCATTTCGGACTACCTTCACATTTTAAAGCTGCAATGTGTCACTTTTTAGGCGACCTGACCAAATTCACATAGAAATGTGAGTTATCGATCTGTCATTCCCATTGACAGCAAGTCTAACAAGCTGTAGATGTTCTATGTGCACTATTTATATGCTTCCTGTTCTTTAGTTTCATTTTTACTCCTTTTACTGTCAGTTTTGTACACCAGCTTCAAACACCTGGAAATACAATATTCTTACTATTGAAGAGATATTTCACCACAGTTTAGATGGTGCAATGATTCTCTACACTATACAGTATATTACTTGTTTTGTCACAAACTGAAATTAGGCAAACTATTGCAATTTAAGAAACCAGGAATGGCAGAGTGATTTCTGCATATTGCACCTTTAATGAACTCATCAACATTATTTTTGAAGGACAGACTATCATCAATCCAGATGCCTAGATATTTATTAGTTATCAATGAGGGCACCATCCAATGTACGTATACATAAATCATCAGATACATTTTTTACGTGATATGGAATATAATATATACTTGGTTTTACCTTGCATTAATTAAGTAACAATTTCAGTTAATAAAGTCTTTCGTCAAGACAATAAAGGCAGATTAAAGCTCTGACAGAACCTGGTCAGCCATTGTGTCACGTTTTATCAAGGTGGGTGGAATTAGGCGCAGAGAGCAGGTTTCAGTGATTCGACAGTTTATTCTCCTGCGCAAAAAAACCACGTCAACCCAACATACAGGGTGAATAATCCAACACAGGATCAAAAATAGACCGGAGAAATAACACACATGTATGTACTACACCAAATGACATGAATAAAAAAACAATCCCGCACAAAACAAGGGCGGGACAACCTACCTCATATAAGGACGCTAATTAAACTAAAATACACACAGGTGAAACTAATAAGACAAAACCAACAGACAAACGAAAAAGGGATCGGTGGTGGCTAGTAGGACGGTGACGACGACCGCCGAGCTCCGCTGGAACAGGCAGGAGAGCCAACTTCGGTGGAAGTCGTGACACATTGGTGAAATAGGATACACAACAGTGTAATCTGCATACAAGTGAAAGTGATTGCTTCTTCTTCAGACAAACCACTATTGTTCATGTAAAAAGAACCGTGACATTACAGTGTACTGGCATAGATTGGAGGTTTTGCTGGTTTGCTGGTGTGGGATGGAGTACTTCTCAGCGGAGCGCCTGACTTCACACTATGGTAGGTAGTAATGTTATGTCTTCACACTACTACATTAGGTAGTAATGTTGTAAAGTCAGCTCCTCAGCAAAGGAACGCACGGCGAGGAAGGTGTGCAGCAGCAGGTGGGGGAAGCGGGAGGTGAAGTAGGAGACAAAGTCATCAGGGATGGAGCCCAGAGTCTCCTGGACCTCCTTAGGAGAATCGTGGTAATGGTGTTTCTATGAGAAACAACATGTTGCTTATAAAATGTAATTTACACACATTTAGTTTCTTGTGTCAGATAAATACTACATTTAACAGGTTTATGGGGGTAGTAGGTGGCATAGAGGATGCCTGCATCCTCTCATGTTTTGACTAATTAAATAATATTTTGCAAATATACCAACATGTTATTATTATGCTTCATTTGTGTATTTTAATATAGTATGGCAATTGTATTTGGACAGAACACACCTTGTTTCTTATGGCACGTAGAAGACTTTTAACAGAGCCCTCTTCATATGCTCCTTTACGTATTTCTAGATCTGTAGAAGGAGGAAACACAGCCAGTAAACAAACAATACTATTAAGATACAGAATTATGATATCAAGAAAGTTTGTCATTAGTGTAATATAATACAACAACAAAACAGAGATGTTGCTGGTGTCTGGTCCAGCAATAAACTCATCCTGCAAATGTAGTCATGTCATTCATGACACCTCTGATCTGGATGTTAATGTTACTAGAAATATACTGTAATAGAAAATGGCTTTACAGGCTGCAAAGTGTTGCTGTTCAAACGCTGATCTCAGACCAGTCACTAACCTTTCCGCAGAACTGCTGTGATGTGTTTTATCCAGTTATTCCTCACCACTTCCTGTCCCCCTGACTCTAGCTGCTGTATGATTGGACCATCCAATTTCTCATTTACAATTCTGTCACTCACGTCCTACAGGGGAAGACAGTACTTTAATTAATCCAACATCTCGTTTACCACCATCTTGCTGTATGCTCAATGGACTCCACTATTGCTATATATTCTATTGATAGAATACCCAATGTTTCTGTTGTTGCAGTTACATTTTTCCCTACTAGAATTAAATAATATTGTAATCTAGCTAACTGACATTAGCTATGCATTGATTATACTTAATAGTGACCTGGAAGAACATCAGTTGTTTCTCCAGGCTCCAGAAGAAGGGGTGTTTGAGCACGCTCTCAGCAGAAGGCCTCCCCTGGGGCTCCATGTTCAGCATCTGTTCTATCAGGTCTGTGGCCACGATGTCCTCTGGGAAAGATAAGACCAAACACACACACAGACACAGTAACCATGGGCAGGTTCAAGGCCAAGGCACTTTGTTCATTCAAAAACATGGTGATGAAAGTACCCACACTGGACACACCACGTCATATGAAAGTACCCACACTAGACACACCACGTCATATGAAAGTACCCACACTGGACACACCACGTCATATGAAAGTACCCACACTGGACACACCACGTCATATGAAAGTACCCACACTGGGCACACCACGTCATATGAAAGTACCCACACTGGACACACCACGTCATATGAAAGTACCCACACTGGACACACCACGTCATATGAAAGTACCCACACTGGACACACCACGTCATATGAAAGTACCCACACTGGACACACCACGTCATATGAAAGTACCCACACTGGACACACCACGTCATATGAAAGTACCCACACTGGACACACCACGTCATATGAAAGTACCCACACTGGACACACCACGTCATATGAAAGTACCCACACTGGACACACCACGTCATATGAAAGTACCCACACTGGACACACCACGTCATATGAAAGTACCCACACTGGACACACCACGTCATATGAAAGTACCCACACTGGACACACCACGTCATATGAAAGTACCCACACTGGACACATCACGTCATATGAAAGTACCCACACTGGACACACCACGTCATATGAAAGTACCCACACTGGACACACCACATCATATGAAAGTACCCACACTGGACACACCACATCATATGAAAGTACGTCATATGAAAGTACCCACACTGGACACACCACATCATATGAAAGTACCCACACTGGACACACCACGTCATATGAAAGTGGACAACTGGGTAATATTTGGTGGAGATTTTGATCAATGAGAATATAACCTACAGTCTATTTACCCACTAAAAAGACAGCCAACAGTTGTTGAACGTTTGTTGTTATCACTATGCTTTAGACCATCTACTGTAAAAGCACAACCAAATTACAATGGGAAAAGAATGTCAATTGTTGGTTTGTTGTTACCTAAATGTGTCATCACTGCACTTTCAAACATTTAAAACAAAGTTAAAATACCAATGTCAGATATTGTGTTTATTTATACAACTACTTAGTGTTATTACTGTGCTTCATCTAATAGCACAATCAAATGAACTGGATTCAGTTGATTACATTAAAAGTAAATGGTGCAAATGATTAATGACATTTCGAAATTCTGCGCAGATTACATAGGAAGATATTTATTACAGTTACATCAAAATGTGGCCAAAGATGTGTTACTCATTTTAAGGTTGAATAAATACTGTTACAATAGTTTAAGATAACTTTAGGCTAAGGCTATATTACAAAAGTAATTTTGAATTGTGTTTGGTTTACAACATTTGAAGAGTTTCATTCTAAAACACTATTTATCCATTTTCAGAAAGTTTGGTAAATCAGCTTTAATTGTTTAAAGAAATTCTGAAAGAGATTGGTGTGTTTTTTTTCACAATCTAATCATGGCATGGGGTTGTTCAATGACAGACGTGTGTTTAAAATCTATCACTTGATGGTTTCATTTGAGTTTTTTTGCTAAATGCTATATATCTGTCTCACTCAAAGATAAATAATTTGTACTGCTAGGTTTTACACATGCAAATGTAACAAATTACTAATTGTTTACTAAAGAAATGTACAAATGATACTTTGTGACATCAATATTAAAACTTTTTTGTATTATTCAATACAGTAATATCTGTATGTCAACCATTTACATTAACATTTTAGACATTTAGAAGATGCTCTTATCCAGAGTGACTTACTTAGTGCATTCATCTTAAAATAACTAGGTGAAACAACCACAAATCACAGTCAAATATCCATTTCAGCTAAATAATGGACATATATAGTTTAGCAAAAAAACAACATTTTCATACACATCATACAAATCTATGAATAAAAACAGTAACATTTGACACACATGAAGGTACCCATAAGCAATCCTTTGTGAAGAAAAAACACAAATGTGAAAAATTGGTAGTTGTAGCGTTTTGGAAATAAGCTCTTCAATTGAAGGAGATTATCTTCTGTTTAGATAGTTCTATCTGTGCCACTGACTTAGTCTGGCTTAGACTGGCTTTAATTCCAGTTTGTCTACAAATTAATCATTTAGATGTTGGATGAGCGTCTCCAAAAACCTAAGTTACAGAAATAGGACCAAATCAAATCAGATCAACCTTTAAATGCACTTTAAAGGTGCACTATGCAGAAATCGCTCTGTCATTTCCTGGTTGTTAAAACTCAAATAGTCTGCCTACTTTCAATTTATGTTACAAAATAAGCTAGTATAGTGTAGAGCAGGGGTCTTCAACTCTTTCCCTACGAAGTCCGGAGCCTGCTGGTTCTCTGTTCTACCTGATCATTAATGGCACCCACCTGGTGTCCCAGGTCTAATCAGAACTTGATTAGAGGGGAACAATGAAAAAACGCAGTGGGACTGGCTTCGAGGTCCAGAGTTCAGTTTGAGGGGTGTAGAGAATCCATATAAACTGCTGTGAAGTATAATTACCATAACCCAAAATATTGTTGTCTCAACTGTTTGAAACTGGTTTACAAATCCAAAGTAGAAGACGCAAAAACAAAACATTAGAGCAGGAAGTATAGAAATAGAGCACATAGAACAGATCTACTGCTACTTAGACTTGCTTTCAAGTAGAATGATGGATCTATAACTCACATTTCTATGTGAATTTGGTTGGGTCGCCCAAAAAGCTGCATATTGCCACTTTAAATAAAGTTTGATTTCATTATTAATTTGTAGATTACATTTGAAATTAACTAAAGTTTGAAACCCTAGGCCTATATGAATTGTCTATGTTTAGTTTAATTCTGGGCTAAATTTAAACAATAGCTGTTGATGACTTGGTGTATAGGCCTAAATAGCATCATGGATGATATATGATTGATAAAGTATGTTTACCTTTAATTTGCTCTGTTAATTTGCTCTACACTTTGGAATTACTTCGATAGCAACAGTGAATCTATTTTAAGTGGAGATCTCTCAGCAATCCTTCTCATGATAGCACATTGGTAACTGACTATAAAGCAGGACTGGGCTTGGTCAAAGCCCTGGATCAAAGGGATAGCTGTAGATAGATCTATTCCCCAGTAGGAGGTGCTGCCCAGCCTATAGTTATTTACTGATAGTGTATATAAAGTTGAAGATCTGACTAGGGTTGCAAAGCTATCAGTCCTTTACCAAAGTTACTGGAATTTTCAGTACTTTTGGTAATTAACAAAAAATCTATGTCAATCTATGTAACTTCGGTAATTTATACTTTAACAACTTTTTTGAAAAATATATTCATATATTGTATTAATTTTATATTTCTGTGTCCATATTGTCATTGTGTTTCTAGTAGATAGACCATTATTTTTCAAGAGAAAATAGCCAAATTAATGAAAAAAGTATCTTATCAACAATGGCATTATTTTCAATTACCTCTGAAACTCATCCAACTATTAATTATTTTCTCAACTGCCACCAGTTTGATTCCAAAACACTGACAATAAATACATATTCACATACTGTAGCAAAATAAGTGTGTAAAAAATATATAAAGATAAATTAAAGATTCTGGTAGATTCTGGTAGTTTACTAGTAAACTTTGAAAGTTTCCAGTAATATACCCTCCCTTTGCAACCCTGGATCTAACATTGTTTCAATGGAACAAATTCAACATATTTTATATAAGGTTTGTCTCTGTTGAACATTGGTTACCATGATGCATAATCCTGTGGTTGAAATTTCACCCTCAAAACAACAGTTTACGTTTTTGACTTTTTGCAAATTCAATGTATTTTACACATAGATTCTACATCCCAATACGTTGGCAAATTACATTCAAACAACGTTGATTTAACCAGTTTGTGCCCAGTGGGTATTTCATCTGAACCAATGTGATGATTATAATGAAGAAAGACACAGAATTTTAGTTGAGACAAAGATGATGACAAAAGCAATCAATGGCAGTGCTTATTATAACATTTTATCAGGCCTCTGTCAAAGACAACATTACAGATCACTATTCCATAGGGTCAAATTCTGGCTTGGTGTCTACAGATGTAGGATCTTAATTTGAATACTCTTTTGTTGTTGAGAATTTTCCTGCTTGGCATTAAATGCAAACTTGTAGTGTATTTGTGGTTTAAAAAGTCTTCTAAAATGTGTAAATTCCTCTTTGAAATTTCTGAATTGATTTGCCCTAACAAAAAATGTGTTAATCCCTACAAAAAATGTTAATTAAGTATAAACTAAATAATAAATCATATTTCCTGTTGCTGCAAGATTATTTTCCTGCTTTAGCAAACTAGCTCAAATTATGATCCCACATTTACATGGGCCATTTACAGGAATGAGAACAATACTAGATTTGGTTAATCATAAGTGAGAGGTCATATATTTATCAACAATATGCCATTTAAAAACCCACAACCATCATTAGCACAGACTACATTTTCTTTATTTTCCTGCCACTTCCACTCTGCCAGATTGTAATCTCTGTTCAGTCAGTCATGCGTCTAGCTATTTGTTATTATTTAAGATCCTGTTGTGCCTGTTTCCTTGCCTGACGCTGTTTCGCTGCTCTGACTCTGGTTCCTGTCTCCTGTTCCATATCTCACCACTGTGCTACTCTGTCTGCATTCAACTCCGGATCTGTTTACCCTGTCCCAACCCAGCTCACTCCAATCTCAGCCTGCACATCTGGTTTCCTACAACTCCTCTGAGCTTCCCTGGATCTGCACTTCATCTCTCCCTGTGTTACAATAAATATCTTGGTTCATTCATCCCTGTTTCCTGGTCTGAGTCTGCTCTTGGGTTCCCCTGTGCTAACACAACCTTTCAGTTGTACCTTACCATGTTTGTCTTTCTGTAATCCGTTAAGGTTGTATTTGCCATCCATGATATTAGCAGTCTGCCGATAGGGTTCTCCAAAGGGATGTTTGCCTCCTGTCAACACATAGTAAAACACACAGCCGGCAGAGAAGATGTCCACAGCACTGGTCTGTAGAGGAAGAGGAGTGTCTTTAATAGTTGTTTCAGAACAGTACCACAATCACTACTAGTTCTAATCTACAGGCAACCTTAAAGAATAGTTCACAAATTTGTCAGACTATAGTTAGGATTCCATCCAATTGGCGACAGATTTGTGTTTTCCTGCCTGTAGTGTGTTCCCACCAACCGGACTTGTTAAGGATAACGATCAGTGCGTCATGACGTAGTTCACACATTTCCTTTTTTGTCATGTACGGAATCAAACTCAAAAATGTTTCCATTGCATTTTCAATTCTACTCATAGTTTTGTCACAAAAACGGTTGAATTCAATAGAAATGTGTCTACTCTGGTCTTGGCACGTGCTCTCTAGCTAGCAGATACAGTCAGGGTAGGCTAGTCGACATGATGAGACTATGATGGATAAGAGACAGAATATTTTTGTCAAATGGAAGTCAAACATCGATCATCATGTCACCAGAATAAGACCCTCGATATTTATTGGAAAGGAGCATCAAGCTCATCACCTTTCATTTTTTGGGAGCAGCAGTGGTTAGAGCGTTGGGCAAGTAACCGAAAGGTTGCTAGATTGAATTCCCGAGCTGACAAGGTAAAAATCGGTCGGCTGTTAACCCACTGTTAACCCACTGTTAACCCACTGTTCCTAGACCGTATTTGTGAATAACAATGTGTCTTTACTGACTTGCCTAGTTAAATAAAGGTACAAAATATTTTCAAAATCACCCTCCTGTCAAGTTCATCATTTATTTAACCTGTAGCCTAATAAATGGCTTGGTTTCCGAAGTCGTAGTGGGAGGACCACACAACATATCATCGTGTGACTCCAAGTTTACTTCAGTATGATGGTTATTATATCAATATTTGAGCATGAAGCCGTTTTTACTGCCATTTCTCACATAAATCATTTTACAGACACAAAAAGATCCCACCATGTCGAACGAACAAATTATCTATTGGCAATCATAAAATTGTACAGAAACTTCCTGGTTCCATCATTTTTAATGGTACACTTTACTGGCATAAACATTTTGGATTAAAGGGGTTATTGTCTAATGTCGAGGATGGTCCACATCCCACACCATGGTTGTGTAGATGGTGCCTATCTTTCTTATGTATGTGTAATATACTGTAGCTTGATCTCCACAACAGAAGATCAACTTTTTAGGGTGAACTGTTCCTTTGAGCAATGGGACAATCCGGTTTAACTCCTGTAAGGAAATCCCAATTAGCCTATTTCATCACATTTCTTTCTGGATTATCTCTGAATCTGTAATGACTTGAACAGTTCTCTGTTCCAGTGTAAAGATCAGGAGCCACTCACAGGGTTTACTTTCCTGCTCTCATCCAGGACCTCTGGGGCATTCCAGCCCATGGTGCCAAGGGCTCCAGACCTCATGCTGTAGCTTTGTCTGCTGTCCGCTAACTGCTTACTCATCCCAAAGTCTGAGATCTTGACCGTGACTGAGTCAGAATGGTCTTTCAACAGGATGTTGTGGGGCTTCACATCACGGTGGACTGGGGAGAAAAGATCAGGATGAATCAGTCTACTGGAGTTGTGGGAAGATCATAGATCTGATCAATGATAATATAAGGAAAAGTCATCAATACTGTAACTTCATTAGGATTATCTACAGTCTACAGCATTTACTGGGCTCCTGAGGGTTGCAGCGGTCTAAGGCACTGCATCTCAGTGCTATGGGTGTCACTACAGACCCTGGTTAGATGCCAGGCTGTATCACATCCGGCCGTGATTGGGAGACCCATAGGACGGTGCACACTTGGCCCAGCGTCATCCGGATTAGGGTTTTGCCAAGTGGTTTCTTAACTGGCTTGCCTAGTTAAATAAAGGTTCAATTAAACTGTTTTAAAAATGTAATTAGAACCTATGTTGTGAGAGTGCAGGTGTTCCAGTCCCATCATGGTCTGCTGCAGCAGCATCACTGGGTTCAGTCCGCGAAGGTCAAAAGGATTTTCTTTAGTAAAACACTGGAAGAGACACCCAAGTATTAGTGCGCTGATGAACACCAAGCATTCTAACCTTGGAATGTACACTGAACAAAAATATAAATGCAACATGTAAAGTGTTCGGCCTATGATCCATGAGCTGAAAAAAATAAAAGAAATGTTACACACACACAAAAGTTGTATTTCTCTCAAATTTTGTGCACAAATTTGTATACATCCATTAGTGATAATTTCTCCTTTGCCAGGATAATCCATCCAACTGACAGGTGTGGCATATCAATAAACTGATTAAACAGCATGATCATTACACAGGTGCACGTTGTGCAGGGGACAAGAAAAGGCCACTCTAAAACGTGCAGTTTTGTTACACAACACAATGCCACAGATGTCTCAACTTTTGAGGGGGTGTCCAGCAACTTCGCACAGCCATTGAAGAGGACTGGTACAACATTCCACGGCCCACAATCCACAGCCTGTGTTGCAGTGCATGAGGCAAATGGTGGTCACACCAGATACTGACTGGTTTTCTGATCCACGCCCCTACCCTTTTTAAGGTATCTTTGACTAACAGATTCATATCTGTAGTCCCAGTCGTAAAATCCATAGATTAGAGTCTAATGAATTTATGTCAATTAACTGATTTCTTATATGAACTGTAACTCAGTAAAATCGTTGAAATTGTTGTATGTTGTGTTTATATTTTTGTTCAGTATATATTCTAACACAGATAATCATTATGTGAGACTGTTATAATAATCAAGTTAACCCCTTGGATAAGTCAGAGAATAAAATAGTGAGTCATTGACTTAGACCTTATCTAAAGAGACGGCACACAGCTCGATGGCGATGTATAGGAATTGCCCGTCCTTCTCAGTGCAGAAGTAGCGGACGACGTGGGGATTGTCGTCCAATTGAAGAAGCAAAGCGACCTCTCTATCAGCATTGCTTTGTTTTGCTAGTTCAATTCTCTTCACTGCCGCAGGACGCTTGTTGGCATCATCACAATGGAAGTAACCCCTGGAGGATAGCGGTAGAGAAAGATAAACATTTAGTCAATGAACCGATCGTAAAGACATTTTTGCTGCAAAGAGGGGATTAGGGTTACAAACACATTTCCACAATAACGTTTAAGCTGGTTTACCTGAACACAATTCCATCGGCACCTTTTCCAAGATGGTTATTGGTGTAGTATGTGATCTTTCCAACCGATTCCTCATCTGATGCTGTATCAAAATGAAAACGCTGTGTTCAGAC
The DNA here is from genome assembly GCF_045791955.1 of Oncorhynchus clarkii lewisi. Lineage (NCBI taxonomy): Eukaryota > Metazoa > Chordata > Actinopteri > Salmoniformes > Salmonidae > Oncorhynchus > Oncorhynchus clarkii. The sequence goes on along the minus strand of NC_092159.1, from coordinate 60,985,618 downwards.
AGAACATACCACCCTACTGTACCTTTATTGTCAAGACACAGAACCTTATCTGTTAAATCAAAGGCTTATGAGAATTATACACATGTAGGATTTAAATTTGAGCCAGTTTGCTACCACAGCAAAATAAACAACTGAACATTTTAATTATTATGTAGATTATAATTAATGGACATTTGTTTAGGTGTTAATGCATTTTTTCAGAACGGAAAATCAAATCTGAAATTGTAAAGTGAAAATAACAAACTTCAGAAGCCTTTTCAAACCTCAAATACACTACAGGTTTTAAATGTCCTGCATTGCAGGAAAGTTCTCCTGCAACAGGGTGATGAAATTAAGATCCTACATATACAGTAGGCCTAGCTACAATTACACATTCTATTAGTTTAGCACCTATTGCTGTGTTGAATTTAACATCATCTGTAAGGAATATTGAAATGCATACATGCTGTTGTAAATTTGGATCCAAACGGGGGGAATACTCTTTGGTCAATTGGATCTTTCGGTGTGGTTCTTGGGTGGTTTTAACAAGCATGTCAAAATGGTTGAAAGCTCACAACGTTCAACTGATTATCTTACAGTCCCAGGCAATATATTGGAGGCAGGAGGTAATGCAGGACCTAAGATTGGATAACATCAATCATACAGTGGGCTCCATAATTATTGGATCCCTTGATAAAGATGAGCAGAAATACTATAAACAAAATAATACAATACTGGGCTATATTGTATGCTCAAATATTTTCATAAAATAATATTATTTTATACTAATACAATTGCTCAGTGAAAGAGAAGTAATTAAAACAAATCAAAAAAAAGATGGGGGTCAAACGTATTGGATCCCCGGTTTTCAAAAAATAAATGACAAATGTATGCAGTTTGCTCAAAACAATAGTATTATTTTTGAGTTGATCCCAAAGCAAATATGCTGTTGTAAATCGGGAACCAAAAGGGGGAATAGCCTCTGATCAATTGGAACTTTAGGTGTGGTGGATGGTTTCAAAATGTCAAATAGTTGATAGCTCACCAACTACAGCAGGTTTTCCTCCAGTCCCAGGCAATATATTGGAGGCAGGAGGTAATGCAGGACCTAAGATTGGATAACATCAATCATACAGTGGAATCCAAAAATGATTGGAGCCCTTGATAAAGATAAGCCAAAAAAAATCTAAAATAAATAATTAAAATACTGAGCAATATTGTATGCAAAAACGTTTTGTTTTAATATCTACTAATACAATTGCTCAGAGACATATATTTTGTTTAACAAGTAGTAAAAAAATGACACATAGCCTTCCCATTGCTTGGAAGGCAGCCACAGTTCGTCCTTTATTTAAAGGGGGAGATCAAGCTGATCCTAATTGTTATAGGCCTGTTTCTATTTTTCCCTGTTTATCAAAAATGTTGGAAAAACTTGTCAATAATCAACTGACTGGCTTTCTTGATGTCTATAGTATTCTCTCGGGTATGTAATCTGGTTTCCGCTCAGGTTATGGATGTGTCACTGAAACCTTAAAGATCCTCAATGATGCCCCCGTTGCCCTTGATTCTAAGCAATATTGTGCTGCTATTTTTATTGAGTTGGCCAAAGCTTTTAATACTGTAGACCATTCCATTCTTGTGGGCCGGCTAAGGAGTATTGGTGTCTGGTGTCTCTGAGGGGTCTTTGGCCTGGTTTGCTAACTACCTCTCTCAAAGAGTGCAGTGTTTAAAGTCAGAAAATCTGCTGTCTCAGCCACTGCCTGTCACCAAGGGAAAGGCACCAAAGGCTCGATACTAGGCCCCAAGCTCTTCTCAATATACATCAACAACATAGCTCAGGCAGTAGGAAGCTCTCTCATCCATGTATATGCAGTCTTATACTCAGCTGACCCCTCCCCGGGTTTTGTGGTAAATACTCTACAACAAAGCTTTCTTAGTGTCCAACAAGCTTTCTCTACCCTTAAACTTGTTCTGAACACCTCCAAAACAAAGGTCATGTGGTTTGGTAAGAAGAATGCCCCTCTTCCCACAGGTGTTATCACTACCTCTGAGGGTTTAGAGCTTCAGGTAGTCACCTCATACAAGTACTTGGGAGTATGGCTAGACGGTGCACTGTCCTTCTCTCAGCACATATCAAAGCTGCAAGCTAAAGTTAAATCTAGACTTGGTTTCCTCTCTCGTAATAGCACCTCTTTCACCCCAGCTGCCAAACTATTCAGATGACCATCCTACCCATGCTAAATTACGGAGACATAATTTATAGATCGGCAGGTAAGGGTGCTCTCGAGCGGCTAGATGTTCTTTACCATTCGGCTATGTGATTTGCCACCAATGCTCCTTATAGGACACATCACTGGACTCTATAGTACTCTGTAAACTGGTCCTCTCTGTATACCCATCGCAAGACCCACTGGTTGATGCTTATTTATAAAACCCTCTTAGACCTCACACCCCCCTATCTGAGACATCTACTGCAGTCCTCATCCTCCACATACAACACCCGTTCTGCCAGTCACATTCTGTTAATAGTCCCCAAAGCACACACATCCCTGGGTCACTCCACATTTCAGTTCGCTGCAGCTAGCGACTGGAATGCGCTGCAACAAACACTCAAACTGGGCAGTTTTATCTCAATCTCTTCATTCGAGTGCCTCATGGACACTCTTACTGACAGTAGCTGCTTTGTGTGATGTATTGTTATTATTATTCTCTACCTTCTTGCCCTTTGTGCCGTTTTATTTATTTATTGCTACTTTTACCCATTTTTCTCCCCAATTTCATGATATCCAATTGGTAGTTACAGTCTTGTCTCATCGCTGCAACTCCCATACGGACTCGGGAGAGGCGAAAGTCGAGAGCCGTGCATCCTCCGAAACACAACCCAACCAAGCCGCACTGCTTCTTGACACAATGCCCACTTAACCCGGAAGCCAGTCACACCAATGAGTCGGAGGAAACACTGTGCACCTGGAGACCGTGTCAACGTGCACTGCGCCCGGCCCGTCACAGGAGTCGCTTGTGCGCAATGGGACAAGGACATCCCTGCCGGCCAAACCCTCCCCTAACCTGGACGACGCTGGGCCAATTGTGCATCGCCCCATGGGTCTCCTGATTGAGGTTATCTGTAACATAGTCTGGACTCGAACCCAGAATCTCTAGTGGCACAGCTAGCATTGCGATGCAGTGCCTTGACCACTGCGCCACTCGGGAGGCCACCCTGTGCCCAATAACGTTTGTACCATGTTTTGTGCTGCTACCATGTTGTGTTGCTACCATGTTGTTGTTATGTTGTGTTGCTACCATGCTGTGTTGTCATGTGTTGCTGTCTTGCTATGTTGTTGTCTTTAGGTCTCTCTTTATGTAGTATTGTGTTGTCTCTCTTGTTGTGATGTGTGTTTTGTCCTATATTTATATTGTATTATTATTTTATTTTTTATCCCAGGCCCCTGTCCCCGCAGGAGGCCTTTTGCCTTTTGGTAGGCTATCATTTAAAATAAGAATTTGTTCTTAACTTACTTTTTCTATAATGTTCTATAACCCCACATTCTATAACCCCACATTCCTCCATACAGAGTCTTCTTTCTAGATTCTTGATATCCTTATTTTGCTGTTATGGACTGCCCTCTTCAATTCAAACCACAGGTTTTCAATGGGGTTCAAGTCCGGAGACTGAAATGGCCATTTCAAAATGTGGCTTTTGTAGTCAATTAATAAATTATTTGTGGAGTTGGATTATTGCTTGGGTTAATTGTCTTGCTGGAAGATCAACTTGCAGCCAAGTGTCAGACTCCTGGCAGAGGCAACCAAGTTTTTGTCTAAAATGTCCTGGTCCTTGGTAAAGTTCCTTATGCTGGGGCCCCAGGATCAGCGGAAGCAAAACAGTCCCATAACATCTAAGATCCACCACCATATTTTACTGTAGGTATGAGGTACTTTTCTGCATATGCTTCTGTTTTTCAATGCCAAACCCACCATTGGTGTGTGTGGCCAAAGAGCTCTATTTTCACTTGGATGGGAACTAGTTCTATCGTCAGATAACATGAAAATAGAGCTTAACCACACCAGTGGTTGGTTTGGCGGTAAAATATGGTGGTGGATCTTTGATGTTATGGCCCTAATTTGCTTCCACTGGTCCTGGGGCCCTTAAGGTCAAAGGCATCATGAACTTTACCAAGTACCAGGACATGTTAGACAAACACCTGGCTGCCTCTGCCAGGAGGCTTACACTTCCAGCAAGACAATAACCCCAAGCACCAATCAAAATCAATTGACCACAAAATCAACATTGTGCAATGGCCATCTCAATCTCCTGTGGTTGGAATTGAAGAGGGTAGTCCATAAGAGCAGGCAAATTATATCAAGGATCTGGAAAGATTCTGAATGGAGGAATGGTCTAAGATCTCTCCGAACGTGTTCTCCAATCTCATAAAACATTTTAGATTAAGGCTCAGTGTAACAGTGTAATTATCCTCTCAAAGGGAGGGTTCTGGAGTTTTGAAAACAGGGGTGCCAATCATTTTGACCCCTATCTTTTTTATTACTTGTTAAAAAAATATATTTCTCTTAACAATTGTATTAGTATAAAATAATACAACTCCCTCCTTTTTTTACTTACCATATAGCTCAGTATATATTATTTATTTAATAGAGTCTTTTTTGCTCATCTTTATCAAGATTGCTAATAATGATCAATCTGACTGCATATAACAAAATCATGTCATTTAGAACTACCATATCCACAAAGGTGGATATAAACCATACATTTTATTATTGTCAATAAAGATAAGAAGCCTAAAGAGGACCTGAGCGAGAAATGATAAAATACAACACCTGGCTGAAAACGTCCTGCAGATCTCCCTGAAGAAGATGCTTCCATGTTAAAACCATCTCCTAGAGCTCCAACAGGGCCATCTAGGGGGAGAGAGAGCGAGGGAGACACATAGAGACAGTAGATAACAAATTACAATAGAAAATATGGTAGATTAAGTTGATTCAAAGCAAGTTACTGTAAATACAACTCTTAAAAAATGTACTTTGAGATAATCTTTCTAATTCTACAGGATAAATAATGATATTTCATAAATTCCTTAAAAAGAGGTGGCAGGTTGCCTAGTGGTTAAGAGTGGTAGGCCAATAATTAAAAGCTTGCTTGTTTAAATCCCCAAGCTGACTATGTGAAAAATGTGTCAATGTACCCTTGAGCAAAGCAACTTAACCCTAGTTGCTCTGGATAAGAGTGTCTGCTAAAAAGTTAGATAGTAAGCAAAGACTGTATTTCTCAACACACTTACATTTGTTTTTTAACGTTTCAGCTAGTTGGTTCTGGTTCATCTTCCTCAGGATCTCCAGTGTAATCTTCACAGCGTCCTCAGGTTGGTAGGTCCCCACTATCTTACTGATAGTATCAACTCTGTCAGTGTTCTCCAGCTGGCTCACTGGGATGCGTTGAGGGAAACCTTCCACGCCTTGACGAAGATACCATTTAAATTTGTCCATCTCTGCTTTACCCAAATCATCCAGAGTGGCCAGCAGCAGCTCAGGAACGGCAGCCATTGCTGGTCACTGAGAATAAGACATGGAGGCTGTTAGCCCTCGGCTAAGTGCAGTGTGAAGACAGCTTTGTAGATCATTGAGGATAAGACATGGAGGCTGTTAGCCCTCGGCTAAGTGCAGTGTGAACACAGCTTTGTAGATCATTGAGGATAAGACATGGAGGCTGTTAGCCCTCGGCTAAGTGCAGTGTGAACACAGCTTTGTAGATCATTGAGGATAAGACATGGAGGCTGTTAGCCCTCGGCTAAGTGCAGTGGGAACACAGCTTTGTAGATCATTGAGGATAAGACATGGAGGCTGTTAGCCCTCGGCTAAGTGCAGTGTGAACACAGCTTTGTAGATCATTGAGGATAAAACATGCGAGGCTGTTAGCCCACGGCTACATGCAGTGTGAAGACAGCTTTGTAGATAATTGAGGATAAGACATGGAGGCTGTTAGCCCACGGCTACATGCAGTGTGAACACAGCTTTGTAGATCATTGAAGATAAGACATGGAGGCTGTTAGCCCACGGCTACATGCAGTGTGAACACAGCTTTGTAGATAATTGAGGATAAGACATGGAGGCTGTTAGCCCTCGGCTAAGTGCAGTGTGAACACAGCTTTGTAGATCATTGAGGATAAGACATGGAGGCTGTTAGCCCACGGCTACATGCAGTGTGAACACAGCTTTGTAGATCATTGAGGATAAGACATGGAGGCTGTTAGCCCTCGGCTAAGTGCAGTGTGAACACAGCTTTGTAGATCATTGAGGATAAGACATGGAGGCTGTTAGCCCACGGCTACATGCAGTGTGAACACAGCTTTGTAGATCATTGAGGATAAGACATGGAGGCTGTTAGCCCTCGGCTAAGTGCAGTGTGAACACAGCTTTGTAGATCATTGAGGATAAGACATGGAGGCTGTTAGCCCACGGCTACATGCAGTGTGAACACAGCTTTGTAGATCATTGAGGATAAGACATGGAGGCTGTTAGCCCTCGGCTAAGTGCAGTGTGAACACAGCTTTGTAGATCATTGAGGATAAGACATGGAGGCTGTTAGCCCACGGCTACATGCAGTGTGAACACAGCTTTGTAGATAATTGAGGATAAGACATGGAGGCTGTTAGCCCTCGGCTAAGTGCAGTGTGAACACAGCTTTGTAGATCATTGAGGATAAGACATGGAGGCTGTTAGCCCACGGCTACATGCAGTGTGAACACAGCTTTGTAGATCATTGAGGATAAGACATGGAGGCTGTTAGCCCTCGGCTAAGTGCAGTGTGAACACAGCTTTGTAGATCATTGAGGATAAGACATGGATGCTGTTAGCCCTCGGCTACATGCAGTGTGAACACAGCTTTGTAGATCATTGAGGATAAGACATGGAGGCTGTTAGCCCTCGGCTAAGTGCAGTGTGAACACAGCTTTGAAGATCATTGAGGATAAGACATGGAGGCTGTTAGCCCACGGCTACATGCAGTGTGAACACAGCTTTGTAGATCATTGAGGATAAGACATGGAGGCTGTTAGCCCTCGGCTAAGTGCAGTGTGAACACAGCTTTGTAGATCATTGAGGATAAGACATGGAGGCTGTTAGCCCACGGCTAAGTGCAGTGTGAACACAGCTTTGTAGATCATTGAGGATAAGACATGGATGCTGTTAGCCCTCGGCTAAGTGCAGTGTGAACACAGCTTTGTAGATCATTGAGGATAAGACATGAGGCTGTTAGCCCACGGCTACATGCAGTGTGAACACAGCTTTGTAGATAATTGAGGATAAGACATGGAGGCTGTTAGCCCTCGGCTAAGTGCAGTGTGAACACAGCTTTGTAGATCATTGAGGATAAGACATGGAGGCTGTTAGCCCACGGCTACATGCAGTGTGAACACAGCTTTGTAGATAATTGAGGATAAGACATGGAGGCTGTTAGCCCTCGGCTAAGTGCAGTGTGAACACAGCTTTGTAGATCATTGAGGATAAGACATGGAGGCTGTTAGCCCACGGCTACATGCAGTGTGAACACAGCTTTGTAGATCATTGAGGATAAGACATGGAGGCTGTTAGCCCTCGGCTAAGTGCAGTGGGAACACAGCTTTGTAGATCATTGAGGATAAGACATGGAGGCTGTTAGCCCACGGCTACATGCAGTGTGAATACAGCTTTGTAGATCATTGAGGATAAGACATGGAGGCTGTTAGCTCACGGCTACATGCAGTGTGAACACAGTTTTGTAGATCATTGAGGATAAGACATGGAGGCTGTTAGCCCACGGCTACATGCAGTGTGAACACAGCTTTGTAGATCATTGAGGATAAGACATGGAGGCTGTTAGCCCACGGCTACATGCAGTGTGAACACAGCTTTGTAGATCATTGAGGATAAGACATGGAGGCTTTTAGCCCTCGGCTAAGTGCAGTGTGACCACATCTTTGTAGATAATTGAGGATAAGACATGGAGGCTGTTAGCCCACGGCTACATGCAGTGTGAACACAGCTTTGTAGATCATTGAGGATAAGACATGGATGCTGTTAGCCCTCGGCTAGGTGCAGTGTGAACACAGCTTGGTAGATCATTGAGGATAAGACATGGAGGCTGTTAGCCCTCGGCTAAGTGCAGTGTGAACACAGCTTTGTAGATCATTGAGGATAAGACATGGAGGCTGTTAGCCCTCGGCTAAGTGCAGTGTGAACACAGCTTTGTAGATCATTGAGGATAAGACATGGAGAAAGTTATCTGTAATATACTTTAGATACACCGCAGCAAACATGCCCACCAACTTGTTACTATCATATATATTTTTTACAAGAAAAACTGTTACGTTTCTCATATGTCACATGCACTTATTTAAGTATTTTTTGGGCAGTGAACAAGATCAAATTGTTTTCGGACATCACACAGCAGAACAGACTGTGGTAGACCTGGGCTTGCTATGTGTGCTTTTGGAAGCTTTGCTAGGAAGCACGGACTTGATGTTTCACTTTCACTCTTGCCAGAGCTGTATTTATATTTACTGTACATTGACTATAATAGTTTGTTGTACTCCCTATAAAGACAATGTACTTATTTATTTCAATCCCCAGAAAACAATGTTCACACTGAAAATAATACAATGCATTAAACTTCACAAGCACAACTGATAAGGAAGTCTACAATACACTAACCAAAATGTACTTAGTGCCTCCTTCTTTTATCCTCTCACTAAACTACTTTCATACATTTTTACATTTTGTCTCCAGATATCTATTTTTGGGTCATGTTATTAGCTCCCTTGAGGTTTCCTGCTCAAAACTACTCATTTCCTGACTACACCCATGAAACATCAAGTTGAATCCTGTCCTAAGAGTGGTTTTCTCATCATTTCATATTGTTATTTCATTACACACAACATATCATTCTTGACCTTAACCCTTCTAAAAGTTTCAATCTTTTCAAAATCACAACATATGCTGTATTTATACAAACCAAAGCCATACTACTTACGGGATCTAATAGTCTTCTGCTCTTGCTGATGTTGAGTCAGCTTATACCCAAGTGGGATGGGTTAGAGGCGTGTCTGATAAGTTCAGGTCTACCAGTACCATGCAGGGTGTGATTTACTGTAGTAGGGAATGTAGAGAAGTCATAAGCCCTTAATCTAAACAAGGAAGGTAGAAACACAGTATGAGAGAAAACAGATGTACACTATAGATGTACAGTACGTTTTAGAGTAGCTACTGTACAATAAACAGCAGGCCCCTAATTAAATGGAAAAAAAACGAACCAGAATAAGACAATAACAAAAGTTTAAATGGACAATGTAAAAAGTTTGTCAATTATTATACAGTTGAGTTCCTTTATTTCAGTCAGTAGACCTACACTGTTTTGTTGAGTGAATAACATGAGTCCAAACCTGCATTCCTGCAGGACCAGAAGATTGATGATTTTTATTTATCACACAGAAGCGATATACTGTCTGTTCTTTATGTTTACTTCCTGTTTTCTGTAAAAAAGCATGAGCTGACGCACACCCAATTTATGTAGCGGTGCTGACCAGCGGAGAGTAAACTGTATAAAAATACAGAAAGTCACACACTCTGTATATATGCAACTTTCTGTCATTATTTTTCTACACTTCCTCTTTCCTCTCACTAATCTTCTCACGAAAATGTTTACTTTTTGTCTCCAGATTTCTGTGTTTGAGTTATGTTTACGGCCTCATGAGGGTCTCCTACTTGAAGCATCTAACTTCCTAACTACACCCATGAAACATCCAGTTTAATCCTGTCCTATAAGAGTGGTATTCTATCCCATTTCACATATAACCATATCCTTGACCCTTCTAAAAGTCTGATAAACCTTGTCAAAATCACAATGTATACAGTATTAATAGAATAATGGGATACTACTTACGGTACCAGATAACTTATTCTGCTCCCGCTGATGTTGATAGCTTGTGAGACCGAATGAGGATATACTTCCTCTGAAAGTGGGATGGGTTAGAGGTGTGGCTGAGATGTTCAGGTCTACCAGTACCACTAACAACGCAGGGTGTGATTTACTGTTGTAGGGAATGTAGAATGTAGATAAGAAAGGTAGAAACAGTATGAGAGAGAAAACAGATGTACACTACAGATGTACAGTGTGCTGTAGAGTAGCTACTGTACATAAAACAGCAGACCATAAGGCCCTATTCAATGAAAATCGATAACCCAGAATAAGTCAACGAGTGTCTATAGACATTGAGAAAAGCATGTTTGAAATTATGATACAATTTAGTTTCTTTATTTCACTCAATAGGCCTGATGTTTGTATTGTTGCGTGAATAACATGAGTCCAAACCTGTATTCCTGCAGGACCGGGAGATTGATGATGATTTTGACACAAAACCAATATCTGGGTTTCATGAAGAGGCCAACTGTCTCTAGTCCACTATTCTGCTGATGAATACTCATTTCAGCAACCCCTTCATGAAAGGATAACTACCGGTTCAGATAGTATTAGAGTACTCACTCCAGTGCTGCCATGGATCACTGCCTGTCCTGAATCGACATCTGCTGGCCTTAGGAGGATGATACTGTACTGCCAAGAGACGAGTCTTGCTTTGCTGTCATGGCCTTAAGGTCAGAGATGGAAGAGGAAGCGAGAGAACTCACTGTCTCCTTTTTTTCTGGTTCATATACAGTCAATGAACTAAGCAGACCAGACCAGGCTGCTAATGAATTTTTGTCTGTGGGAGAGCCACCCCTTTGCTGAGGTCTCTAGGGCCTCAGGAGAGTGGAATGATCCTGTTTTGCGTAGAGCTGGCATCATTCCCCATTCTACACTGAACAAAAATATATAAACGCAACATGCAACAATTTCAAAGATTTTACTGAGTTAAAGTTCATACAAGGAAATAAATTAATTTGGCCCTAATCTATGGACTTCACATTCCACTGGGCAGAGGCGTAGCCACTTTGGAGCAAGTCACAGTCAGACTTAGTTTTTCCCCACAAAAGGGCTTTATTACAGAGAAATATTCCTCAGTTTCATCACCTATCTGGGTGGCTGGTCTCAGACGATCCCGCAGGTGAAGAAGCCGGATGTGGAGGTCCTGGGCTGGTGTGGTTCCACATGGTCTGCGGTTGTGAGGCCTGTTGGACAAATTCTCTCAAACAACGTTGGAGGTGGCTTATGGTAGAAATTGTTACGTTAAATTCTCTGTCAACAGCTCTGGTGGACATTCCTGCAGTCAGCACGCTCCCTCAAAACTTGAGACATCTGTGGCATTGTGTTGTGTGACAAAACGACACATTTTAGAGTGGCCTTTTATTGCCCCCTGTGTAATGATCATGCTCTTTAATCAGCTTCTTGATATGCCACACCAGTCAGGTAGATGGATTATATTTGCAAAGGAGAAATGCTCACTAACAGTGATGTAAACACATTCGAGCACAGAATTTGAGAGGAATAAGAATTTAGTGCGTATGGGAAATTCCTGGGATCTTTTATTTCAGCTCATAAAATATTGGACCAACACCTTACATGTTGCATTTATATTTTTGTTCAGTATACATCATTGGACAGGAAAATTTGCAACGCTCGCTCACTATAAAAAAATAATTGTTTTATTAGACAAGTTTAAAGATTGACGTTTCAGCCTTCAATGGCCTTCTTCAGAATAATCACAACGTGAATGGACAAGTTCATATAGGGCATAGGGAAGACGACTTGTGAGAAAACTCTCCTCAGCGTGTGGTGCTAATGAGAGACAGTGTGGTAGACCATACAGGTTGTTACTCAGGGTGTGGTGCTAATGAGAGACAGTGTGGTAGACCATACAGGTTGTTACTCAGGGTGTGGTGCTAATGAGAGACAGTGTGGTAGACCATACAGGTTGTTACTCAGGGTGTGGTGCTAATGAGAGACAGTGTGGTAGACCATACAGCTTGTTACTCAGGGTGTGGTGCTAATGAGAGACAGTGTGGTAGACCATACAGGTTGTTACTCAGGGTGTGGTGCTAATGAGAGACAGTGTGGAAGACCATACAGGTTGTTACTCAGGGTGTGGTGCTAATGAGAGACAGTGTGGTAGACCATACAGGTTCTTACTCAGTGTGGTGCTAATGAGAGACAGTGTGGTAGACCATACAGGTTGTTACTCAGGGTGTGGTGCTAATGAGAGTCAGTGTGGTAGACCATACAGGTTGTTACTCAGGGTGTGGTGCTAATGAGAGACAGTGTGGTAGACCATACAGCTTGTTACTCAGGGTGTGGTGCTAATGAGAGACAGTGTGGTAGACCATACAGGTTCTCATGGTGTGGTGCTAATGAGAGTCAGTGTGGTAGACCATACAGGTTGTTACTCAGGGTGTGGTGCTAATGAGAGACAGTGTGGTAGACCATACAGGTTGTTACTCAGGGTGTGGTGCTAATGAGAGACAGTGTGGTAGACCATACAGGTTGTTACTCAGGGTGTGGTGCTAATGAGAGACAGTGTGGTAGACCATACAGCTTGTTACTCAGGGTGTGGTTCTAATGAGAGACAGTGTGGTAGACCATACAGGTTGTTACTCAGGGTGTGGTGCTAATGAGAGACAGTGTGGTAGACCATACAGGTTCTTACTCAGTGTGGTGCTAATGAGAGACAGTGTGGTAGACCATACAGGTTGTTACTCAGTGTGTGGTGCTAATGAGAGTCAGTGTGGTAGACCATACAGGTTGTTACTCAGGGTGTGGTGCTAATGAGAGACAGTGTGGTAGACCATACAGGTTGTTACTCAGGGTGTGGTGCTAATGAGAGACAGTGTGGTAGACCATACAGCTTGTTACTCAGGGTGTGGTGCTAATGAGAGACAGTGTGGTAGACCATACAGGTTCTCATGGTGTGGTGCTAATGAGAGTCAGTGTGGTAGACCATACAGGTTGTTACTCAGGGTGTGGTGCTAATGAGAGACAGTGTGGTAGACCATACAGGTTGATACTCAGGGTGTGGTGCTAATGAGAGACAGTGTGGTAGACCATACAGGTTCTCATGGTGTGGTGCTAATGAGAGTCAGTGTGGTAGACCATACAGGTTGTTACTCAGGGTGTGGTGCTAATGAGAGACAGTGTGGTAGACCATACAGGTTGTTACTCAGGGTGTGGTGCTAATGAGAGACAGTGTGGTAGACCATACAGGTTGTTACTCAGGGTGTGGTGCTAATGAGAGACAGTGTGGTAGACCATACAGGTTGTTACTCAGGGTGTGGTGCTAATGAGAGACAGTGTGGTAGACCATACAGCTTGTTACTCAGGGTGTGGTGCTAATGAGAGACAGTGTGGTAGACCATACAGGTTGTTACTCAGGGTGTGGTGCTAATGAGAGACAGTGTGGTAGACCATACAGGTTGTTACTCGGGGTGTGGTGCTAATGAGAGACAGTGTGGTAGACCATACAGGTTCTTACTCGGGGTGTGGTGCTAATGAGAGACAGTGTGGTAGACCATACAGGTTGTTACTCGGGGTGTGGTGCTAATGAGAGACAGTGTGGTAGACCATACAGGTTGTTACTCGGGGTGTGGTGCTAATGAGAGACAGTGTGGTAGACCATACAGGTTGTTACTCGGGGTGTGGTGCTAATGAGAGACAGTGTGGTAGACCATACAGGTTGTTACTCGGGGTGTGGTGCTAATGAGAGACAGTGTGGTAGACCATACAGGTTGTTACTCAGGGTGTGGTGCTAATGAGAGACAGTGTGGTAGACCATACAGGTTGTTACTCAGGGTGTGGTGCTAATGAGAGACAGTGTGGTAGACCATACAGGTTGTTGCTCAGGGTGTGGTGCTAATGAGAGACAGTGTGGTAGACCATACAGGTTGTTACTCAGGGTGTGGTGCTAATGAGAGACAGTGTGGTAGACCATACAGCTTGTTACTCAGGGTGTGGTGCTAATGAGAGACAGTGTGGTAGACCATACAGCTTGTTACTCAGGGTGTGGTGCTAATGAGAGACAGTGTGGTAGACCGTACAGGTTGTTACTCAGGGTGTGGTGCTAATGAGAGACAGTGTGGTAGACCGTACAGGTTGTTACTCAGGGTGTGGTGCTAATGAGAGACAGTGTGGTAGACCGTACAGGTTGTTACTCAGGGTGTGGTGCTAATGAGAGACAGTGTGGTAGACCATACAGCTTGTTACTCAGGGTGTGGTGCTAATGAGAGACAGTGTGGAAGACCATACAGGTTGTTACTCAGGGTGTGGTGCTAATGAGAGACAGTGTGGTAGACCAAACAGGTTCTTACTCAGTGTGGTGCTAATGAGAGACAGTGTGGTAGACCATACAGGTTGTTACTCAGGGTGTGGTGCTAATGAGAGTCAGTGTGGTAGACCATACAGGTTGTTACTCAGGGTGTGGTGCTAATGAGAGACAGTGTGGTAGACCATACAGGTTGTTACTCAGGGTGTGGTGCTAATGAGAGACAGTGTGGTAGACCATACAGCTTGTTACTCAGGGTGTGGTGCTAATGAGAGACAGTGTGGTAGACCATACAGGTTCTCATGGTGTGGTGCTAATGAGAGTCAGTGTGGTAGACCATACAGGTTGTTACTCAGGGTGTGGTGCTAATGAGAGACAGTGTGGTAGACCATACAGGTTGTTACTCAGGGTGTGGTGCTAATGAGAGACAGTGTGGTAGACCATACAGGTTGTTACTCAGGGTGTGGTGCTAATGAGAGACAGTGTGGTAGACCATACAGGTTGTTACTCAGGGTGTGGTGCTAATGAGAGACAGTGTGGTAGACCATACAGGTTGTTACTCAGGGTGTGGTGCTAATGAGAGACAGTGTGGTAGACCATACAGCTTGTTACTCAGGGTGTGGTGCTAATGAGAGACAGTGTGGTAGACCATACAGGTTGTTACTCAGGGTGTGGTGCTAATGAGAGACAGTGTGGTAGACCATACAGGTTGTTACTCGGGGTGTGGTGCTAATGAGAGACAGTGTGGTAGACCATACAGGTTCTTACTCGGGGTGTGGTGCTAATGAGAGACAGTGTGGTAGACCATACAGGTTGTTACTCGGGGTGTGGTGCTAATGAGAGACAGTGTGGTAGACCATACAGGTTGTTACTCGGGGTGTGGTGCTAATGAGAGACAGTGTGGTAGACCATACAGGTTGTTACTCGGGGTGTGGTGCTAATGAGAGACAGTGTGGTAGACCATACAGGTTGTTACTCGGGGTGTGGTGCTAATGAGAGACAGTGTGGTAGACCATACAGGTTGTTACTCAGGGTGTGGTGCTAATGAGAGACAGTGTGGTAGACCATACAGGTTGTTACTCAGGGTGTGGTGCTAATGAGAGACAGTGTGGTAGACCATACAGGTTGTTACTCAGGGTGTGGTGCTAATGAGAGACAGTGTGGTAGACCATACAGGTTGTTACTCAGGGTGTGGTGCTAATGAGAGTCAGTGTGGTAGACCATACAGGTTGTTACTCAGGGTGTGGTGCTAATGAGAGACAGTGTGGTAGACCATACAGGTTGTTACTCAGGGTGTGGTGCTAATGAGAGACAGTGTTGGTAGACCATACAGCTTGTTACTCAGGGTGTGGTGCTAATGAGAGACAGTGTGGTAGACCATACAGGTTGTTACTCAGGGTGTGGTGCTAATGAGAGACAGTGTGGTAGACCATACAGGTTGTTACTCAGGGTGTGCTGCTAATGAGAGACAGTGTTGGTAGACCATACAGCTTGTTACTCAGGGTGTGGTGCTAATGAGAGACAGTGTTGGTAGACCATACAGCTTGTTACTCAGGGTGTGGTGCTAATGAGAGACAGTGTGGTAGACCATACAGGTTGTTACTCAGGGTGTGGTGCTAATGAGAGACAGTGTGGTAGACCATACAGGTTGTTACTCGGGGTGTGGTGCTAATGAGAGACAGTGTGGTAGACCATACAGGTTCTTACTCGGGGTGTGGTGCTAATGAGAGACAGTGTGGTAGACCATACAGGTTGTTACTCAGGGTGTGGTGCTAATGAGAGACAGTGTGGTAGACCATACAGGTTGTTACTCAGGGTGTGGTGCTAATGAGAGTCAGTGTGGTAGACCATACAGCTTGTTACTCAGGGTGTGGTGCTAATGAGAGACAGTGTGGTAGACCATACAGGTTGTTACTCAGGGTGTGGTGCTAATGAGAGACAGTGTTGGTAGACCATACAGCTTGTTACTCAGGGTGTGGTGCTAATGAGAGACAGTGTGGTAGACCATACAGGTTGTTACTCAGGGTGTGGTGCTAATGAGAGACAGTGTGGTAGACCATACAGCTTGTTACTCAGGGTGTGGTGCTAATGAGAGACAGTGTGGTAGACCATACAGGTTGTTACTCAGGGTGTGGTGCTAATGAGAGACAGTGTGGTAGACCATACAGGTTGTTACTCGGGGTGTGGTGCTAATGAGAGACAGTGTGGTAGACCATACAGGTTCTTACTCGGGGTGTGGTGCTAATGAGAGACAGTGTGGTAGACCATACAGGTTGTTACTCAGGGTGTGGTGCTAATGAGAGACAGTGTGGTAGACCATACAGGTTGTTACTCAGGGTGTGGTGCTAATGAGAGACAGTGTGGTAGACCATACAGGTTGTTACTCAGGGTGTGGTGCTAATGAGAGACAGTGTGGTAGACCATACAGGTTGTTACTCAGGGTGTGGTGCTAATGAGAGACAGTGTGGTAGACCATACAGCTTGTTACTCAGGGTGTGGTGCTAATGAGAGACAGTGTGGTAGACCATACAGGTTGTTACTCAGGGTGTGGTGCTAATGAGAGACAGTGTGGTAGACCATACAGGTTCTCATGGTGTGGTGCTAATGAGAGTCAGTGTGGTAGACCATACAGGTTGTTACTCAGGGTGTGGTGCTAATGAGAGACAGTGTGGTAGACCATACAGGTTGTTACTCAGGGTGTGGTGCTAATGAGAGACAGTGTGGTAGACCATACAGGTTGTTACTCAGGGTGTGGTGCTAATGAGAGACAGTGTGGTAGACCATACAGGTTGTTACTCAGGGTGTGGTGCTAATGAGAGACAGTGTGGTAGACCATACAGGTTGTTACTCAGGGTGTGGTGCTAATGAGAGACAGTGTGGTAGACCATACAGCTTGTTACTCAGGGTGTGGTGCTAATGAGAGACAGTGTGGTAGACCATACAGGTTGTTACTCAGGGTGTGGTGCTAATGAGAGACAGTGTGGTAGACCATACAGGTTGTTACTCGGGGTGTGGTGCTAATGAGAGACAGTGTGGTAGACCATACAGGTTCTTACTCGGGGTGTGGTGCTAATGAGAGACAGTGTGGTAGACCATACAGGTTGTTACTCGGGGTGTGGTGCTAATGAGAGACAGTGTGGTAGACCATACAGGTTGTTACTCGGGGTGTGGTGCTAATGAGAGACAGTGTGGTAGACCATACAGGTTGTTACTCGGGGTGTGGTGCTAATGAGAGACAGTGTGGTAGACCATACAGGTTCTTACTCAGGGTGTGGTGCTAATGAGAGACAGTGTGGTAGACCATACAGGTTGTTACTCAGGGTGTGGTGCTAATGAGAGACAGTGTGGTAGACCATACAGGTTGTTACTCAGGGTGTGGTGCCAATGAGAGACAGTGTGGTAGACCATACAGGTTGTTACTCAGGGTGTGGTGCTAATGAGAGACAGTGTGGTAGACCATACAGGTTGTTACTCAGGGTGTGGTGCTAATGAGAGTCAGTGTGGTAGACCATACAGGTTGTTACTCAGGGTGTGGTGCTAATGAGAGACAGTGTGGTAGACCATACAGGTTGTTACTCAGGGTGTGGTGCTAATGAGAGACAGTGTTGGTAGACCATACAGCTTGTTACTCAGGGTGTGGTGCTAATGAGAGACAGTGTGGTAGACCATACAGGTTCTCATGGTGTGGTGCTAATGAGAGTCAGTGTGGTAGACTATACAGGTTGTTACTCAGGGTGTGGTGCTAATGAGAGACAGTGTGGTAGACCATACAGCTTGTTACTCAGGGTGTGGTGCTAATGAGAGACAGTGTGGTAGACCATACAGGTTGTTACTCGGGGTGTGGTGCTAATGAGAGACAGTGTGGTAGACCATACAGGTTCTTACTTGGGGTGTGGTGCTAATGAGAGACAGTGTGGTAGACCATACAGGTTGTTACTCGGGGTGTGGTGCTAATGAGAGACAGTGTGGTAGACCATACAGGTTGTTACTCAGGGTGTGGTGCTAATGAGAGACAGTGTGGTAGACCATACAGGTTGTTACTCGGGGTGTGGTGCTAATGAGAGACAGTGTGGTAGACCATACAGGTTGTTACTTGGGGTGTGGTGCTAATGAGAGACAGTGTGGTAGACCATACAGGTTGTTACTCGGGGTGTGGTGCTAATGAGAGACAGTGTGGTAGACCATACAGGTTGTTACTCGGGGTGTGGTGCTAATGAGAGACAGTGTGGTAGACCATACAGGTTGTTACTCGGGGTGTGGTGCTAATGAGAGACAGTGTGGTAGACCATACAGGTTGTTACTCGGGGTGTGGTGCTAATGAGAGACAGTGTGGTAGACCATACAGGTTGTTACTCAGGGTGTGGTGCTAATGAGAGAGAGTGTGGTAGACCATACAGGTTGTTACTCAGGGTGTGGTGCTAATGAGAGACAGTGTGGTAGACCATACAGGTTGTTACTCAGGGTGTGGTGCTAATGAGAGACAGTGTTGGTAGACCATACAGCTTGTTACTCAGGGTGTGGTGCTAATGAGAGACAGTGTTGGTAGACCATACAGCTTGTTACTCAGGGTGTGGTGCTAATGAGAGACAGTGTGGTAGACCATACAGGTTCTCATGGTGTGGTGCTAATGAGAGTCAGTGTGGTAGACCATACAGGTTGTTACTCAGGGTGTGGTGCTAATGAGAGACAGTGTGGTAGACCATACAGGTTGTTACTCAGGGTGTGGTGCTAATGAGAGACAGTGTTGGTAGACCATACAGCTTGTTCCTCAGGGTGTGGTGCTAATGAGAGACAGTGTTGGTAGACCATACAGCTTGTTTCTCAGGGTGTGGTGCTAATGAGAGACAGTGTGGTAGACCATACAGGTTCTCATGGTGTGGTGCTAATGAGAGTCAGTGTGGTAGACCATACAGGTTGTTACTCAGGGTGTGGTGCTAATGAGAGTCAGTGTGGTAGACCATACAGGTTGTTACTCAGGGTGTGGTGCTAATGAGAGACAGTGTGGTAGACCATACAGGTTGTTACTCAGGGTGTGGTGCTAATGAGAGACAGTGTTGGTAGACCATACAGCTTGTTACTCAGGGTGTGGTGCTAATGAGAGACAGTGTGGTAGACCATACAGGTTCTCATGGTGTGGTGCTAATGAGAGTCAGTGTGGTAGACCATACAGGTTGTTACTCAGGGTGTGGTGCTAATGAGAGACAGTGTGGTAGACCATACAGCTTGTTACTCAGGGTGTGGTGCTAATGAGAGACAGTGTGGTAGACCATACAGGTTGTTACTCGGGGTGTGGTGCTAATGAGAGACAGTGTGGTAGACCATATAGGTTCTTACTTGGGGTGTGGTGCTAATGAGAGACAGTGTGGTAGACCATACAGGTTGTTACTCGGGGTGTGGTGCTAATGAGAGACAGTGTGGTAGACCATACAGGTTCTTACTCAGGGTGTGGTGCTAATGAGAGACAGTGTGGTAGACCATACAGGTTGTTACTCAGGGTGTGGTGCTAATGAGAGACAGTGTGGTAGACCATACAGGTTGTTACTCAGGGTGTGGTGCTAATGAGAGACAGTGTGGTAGACCATACAGGTTGTTACTCAGGGTGTGGTGCTAATGAGAGACAGTGTGGTAGACCATACAGGTTGTTACTCAGGGTGTGGTGCTAATGAGAGTCAGTGTGGTAGACCATACAGGTTGTTACTCAGGGTGTGGTGCTAATGAGAGACAGTGTGGTAGACCATACAGGTTGTTACTCAGGGTGTGGTGCTAATGAGAGACAGTGTTGGTAGACCATACAGCTTGTTACTCAGGGTGTGGTGCTAATGAGAGACAGTGTGGTAGACCATACAGGTTCTCATGGTGTGGTGCTAATGAGAGTCAGTGTGGTAGACCATACAGGTTGTTACTCAGGGTGTGGTGCTAATGAGAGACAGTGTGGTAGACCATACAGCTTGTTACTCGGGGTGTGGTGCTAATGAGAGACAGTGTGGTAGACCATACAGGTTCTTACTTGGGGTGTGGTGCTAATGAGAGACAGTGTGGTAGACCATACAGGTTGTTACTCGGGGTGTGGTGCTAATGAGAGACAGTGTGGTAGACCATACAGGTTGTTACTCGGGGTGTGGTGCTAATGAGAGACAGTGTGGTAGACCATACAGGTTGTTACTCGGGGTGTGGTGCTAATGAGAGACAGTGTGGTAGACCATACAGGTTGTTACTCGGGGTGTGGTGCTAATGAGAGACAGTGTGGTAGACCATACAGGTTGTTACTCGGGGTGTGGTGCTAATGAGAGACAGTGTGGTAGACCATACAGGTTGTTACTCGGGGTGTGGTGCTAATGAGAGACAGTGTGGTAGACCATACAGGTTGTTACTCGGGGTGTGGTGCTAATGAGAGACAGTGTGGTAGACCATACAGGTTGTTACTCGGGGTGTGGTGCTAATGAGAGACAGTGTGGTAGACCATACAGGTTGTTACTCAGGGTGTGGTGCTAATGAGAGACAGTGTGGTAGACCATACAGGTTCTCATGGTGTGGTGCTAATGAGAGTCAGTGTGGTAGACCATACAGGTTGTTACTCGGGGTGTGGTGCTAATGAGAGACAGTGTGGTAGACCATACAGGTTGTTACTCAGGGTGTGGTGCTAATGAGAGACAGTGTGGTAGACCATACAGCTTGTTCCTCAGGGTGTGGTGCTAATGAGAGACAGTGTGGTAGACCATACAGGTTCTCATGGTGTGGTGCTAATGAGAGTCAGTGTGGTAGACCATACAGGTTGTTACTCAGGGTGTGGTGCTAATGAGAGACAGTGTGGTAGACCATACAGGTTGTTACTCAGGGTGTGGTGCTAATGAGAGACAGTGTGGTAGACCATACAGGTTGTTACTCAGGGTGTGGTGCTAATGAGAGACAGTGTTGGTAGACCATACAGCTTGTTACTCAGGGTGTGGTGCTAATGAGAGACAGTGTTGGTAGACCATACAGCTTGTTACTCAGGGTGTGGTGCTAATGAGAGACAGTGTGGTAGACCATACAGGTTCTCATGGTGTGGTGCTAATGAGAGTCAGTGTGGTAGACCATACAGGTTGTTACTCAGGGTGTGGTGCTAATGAGAGACAGTGTGGTAGACCATACAGGTTGTTACTCAGGGTGTGGTGCTAATGAGAGACAGTGTTGGTAGACCATACAGCTTGTTCCTCAGGGTGTGGTGCTAATGAGAGACAGTGTTGGTAGACCATACAGCTTGTTTCTCAGGGTGTGGTGCTAATGAGAGACAGTGTGGTAGACCATACAGGTTCTCATGGTGTGGTGCTAATGAGAGTCAGTGTGGTAGACCATACAGGTTGTT
Organism: Oncorhynchus clarkii lewisi; assembly: GCF_045791955.1. NCBI lineage: Eukaryota > Metazoa > Chordata > Actinopteri > Salmoniformes > Salmonidae > Oncorhynchus > Oncorhynchus clarkii. The sequence continues at coordinate 60,964,066 of NC_092159.1, read as the reverse complement.
ACTCAGGGTGTGGTGCTAATGAGAGTCAGTGTGGTAGACCATACAGGTTGTTACTCAGGGTGTGGTGCTAATGAGAGACAGTGTGGTAGACCATACAGGTTGTTACTCAGGGTGTGGTGCTAATGAGAGACAGTGTTGGTAGACCATACAGCTTGTTACTCAGGGTGTGGTGCTAATGAGAGACAGTGTGGTAGACCATACAGGTTCTCATGGTGTGGTGCTAATGAGAGTCAGTGTGGTAGACCATACAGGTTGTTACTCAGGGTGTGGTGCTAATGAGAGACAGTGTGGTAGACCATACAGCTTGTTACTCAGGGTGTGGTGCTAATGAGAGACAGTGTGGTAGACCATACAGGTTGTTACTCGGGGTGTGGTGCTAATGAGAGACAGTGTGGTAGACCATATAGGTTCTTACTTGGGGTGTGGTGCTAATGAGAGACAGTGTGGTAGACCATACAGGTTGTTACTCGGGGTGTGGTGCTAATGAGAGACAGTGTGGTAGACCATACAGGTTCTTACTCAGGGTGTGGTGCTAATGAGAGACAGTGTGGTAGACCATACAGGTTGTTACTCAGGGTGTGGTGCTAATGAGAGACAGTGTGGTAGACCATACAGGTTGTTACTCAGGGTGTGGTGCTAATGAGAGACATTGTGGTAGACCATACAGGTTGTTACTCAGGGTGTGGTGCTAATGAGAGACAGTGTGGTAGACCATACAGGTTGTTACTCAGGGTGTGGTGCTAATGAGAGTCAGTGTGGTAGACCATACAGGTTGTTACTCGGGGTGTGGTGCTAATGAGAGACAGTGTGGTAGACCATACAGGTTGTTACTCAGGGTGTGGTGCTAATGAGAGACAGTGTTGGTAGACCATACAGCTTGTTACTCAGGGTGTGGTGCTAATGAGAGACAGTGTGGTAGACCATACAGGTTCTCATGGTGTGGTGCTAATGAGAGTCAGTGTGGTAGACCATACAGGTTGTTACTCAGGGTGTGGTGCTAATGAGAGACAGTGTGGTAGACCATACAGCTTGTTACTCGGGGTGTGGTGCTAATGAGAGACAGTGTGGTAGACCATACAGGTTCTTACTTGGGGTGTGGTGCTAATGAGAGACAGTGTGGTAGACCATACAGGTTGTTACTCGGGGTGTGGTGCTAATGAGAGACAGTGTGGTAGACCATACAGGTTGTTACTCGGGGTGTGGTGCTAATGAGAGACAGTGTGGTAGACCATACAGGTTGTTACTCGGGGTGTGGTGCTAATGAGAGACAGTGTGGTAGACCATACAGGTTGTTACTCGGGGTGTGGTGCTAATGAGAGACAGTGTGGTAGACCATACAGGTTGTTACTCGGGGTGTGGTGCTAATGAGAGACAGTGTGGTAGACCATACAGGTTGTTACTCGGGGTGTGGTGCTAATGAGAGACAGTGTGGTAGACCATACAGGTTGTTACTCGGGGTGTGGTGCTAATGAGAGACAGTGTGGTAGACCATACAGGTTGTTACTCGGGGTGTGGTGCTAATGAGAGACAGTGTGGTAGACCATACAGGTTGTTACTCAGGGTGTGGTGCTAATGAGAGACAGTGTGGTAGACCATACAGCTTGTTACTCAGGGTGTGGTGCTAATGAGAGACAGTGTGGTAGACCATACAGGTTGTTACTCAGGGTGTGGTGCTAATGAGAGACAGTGTGGTAGACCATACAGCTTGTTACTCAGGGTGTGGTGCTAATGAGAGACAGTGTGGTAGACCATACAGGTTGTTACTCAGGGTGTGGTGCTAATGAGAGACAGTGTGGTAGACCATACAGGTTGTTACTCAGGGTGTGGTGCTAATGAGAGACAGTGTGGTAGACCATACAGGTTGTTACTCAGGGTGTGGTGCTAATGAGAGACAGTGTGGTAGACCATACAGGTTGTTACTCAGGGTGTGGTGCTAATGAGAGACAGTGTTGGTAGACCATACAGCTTGTTACTCAGGGTGTGGTGCTAATGAGAGACAGTGTGGTAGACCATACAGGTTCTCATGGTGTGGTGCTAATGAGAGTCAGTGTGGTAGACCATACAGGTTGTTACTCAGGGTGTGGTGCTAATGAGAGTCAGTGTGGTAGACCATACAGGTTGTTACTCAGGGTGTGGTGCTAATGAGAGACAGTGTGGTAGACCATACAGGTTGTTACTCAGGGTGTGGTGCTAATGAGAGACAGTGTTGGTAGACCATACAGGTTGTTACTCAGGGTGTGGTGCTAATGAGAGACAGTGTGGTAGACCATACAGGTTCTCATGGTGTGGTGCTAATGAGAGACAGTGTGGTAGACCATACAGGTTCTCAGGGTGTGGTGCTAATGAGAGACAGTGTGGTAGACCATACAGGTTGTTACTCAGGGTGTGGTGCTAATGAGAGACAGTGTGGTAGACCATACAGGTTGTTACTCGGGGTGTGGTGCTAATGAGAGACAGTGTGGTAGACCATACAGGTTCTTACTTGGGGTGTGGTGCTAATGAGAGACAGTGTGGTAGACCATACAGGTTGTTACTCGGGGTGTGGTGCTAATGAGAGACAGTGTGGTAGACCATACAGGTTGTTACTCAGGGTGTGGTGCTAATGAGAGACAGTGTGGTAGACCATACAGGTTGTTACTCAGGGTGTGGTGCTAATGAGAGACAGTGTGGTAGACCATACAGGTTGTTACTCAGGGTGTGGTGCTAATGAGAGACAGTGTGGTAGACCATACAGGTTGTTACTCAGGGTGTGGTGCTAATGAGAGACAGTGTGGTAGACCATACAGGTTGTTACTCAGGGTGTGGTGCTAATGAGAGACAGTGTGGTAGACCATACAGGTTGTTACTCGGGGTGTGGTGCTAATGAGAGACAGTGTGGTAGACCATACAGGTTGTTACTCAGGGTGTGGTGCTAATGAGAGACAGTGTGGTAGACCATACAGCTTGTTACTCAGGGTGTGGTGCTAATGAGAGACAGTGTGGTAGACCATACAGGTTCTCATGGTGTGGTGCTAATGAGAGACAGTGTGGTAGACCATACAGGTTGTTACTCAGGGTGTGGTGCTAATGAGAGACAGTGTGGTAGACCATACAGCTTGTTACTCGGGGTGTGGTGCTAATGAGAGACAGTGTGGTAGACCATACAGGTTGTTACTTGGGGTGTGGTGCTAATGAGAGACAGTGTGGTAGACCATACAGGTTGTTACTCGGGGTGTGGTGCTAATGAGAGACAGTGTGGTAGACCATACAGGTTGTTACTCGGGGTGTGGTGCTAATGAGAGACAGTGTGGTAGACCATACAGGTTGTTACTCGGGGTGTGGTGCTAATGAGAGACAGTGTGGTAGACCATACAGGTTGTTACTCAGGGTGTGGTGCTAATGAGAGACAGTGTGGTAGACCATACAGTTGTTACTCAGGGTGTGGTGCTAATGAGAGACAGTGTGGTAGACCATACAGGTTGTTACTCAGGGTGTGGTGCTAATGAGAGACAGTGTGGTAGACCATACAGGTTGTTACTCGGGGTGTGGTGCTAATGAGAGACAGTGTGGTAGACCATACAGGTTGTTACTCGGGGTGTGGTGCTAATGAGAGACAGTGTGGTAGACCATACAGGTTGTTACTCGGGGTGTGGTGCTAATGAGAGACAGTGTGGTAGACCATACAGGTTGTTACTCGGGGTGTGGTGCTAATGAGAGACAGTGTGGTAGACCATACAGGTTGTTACTCGGGGTGTGGTGCTAATGAGAGACAGTGTGGTAGACCATACAGGTTGTTACTCGGGGTGTGGTGCTAATGAGAGACAGTGTGGTAGACCATACAGGTTGTTACTCGGGGTGTGGTGCTAATGAGAGACAGTGTGGTAGACCATACAGGTTGTTACTCAGGGTGTGGTGCTAATGAGAGACAGTGTGGTAGACCATACAGGTTTACTCAGGGTGTGGTGCTAATGAGAGACAGTGTGGTAGACCATACAGGTTGTTACTCAGGGTGTGGTGCTAATGAGAGACAGTGTGTGGTAGACCATACAGCTTGTTCCTCAGGGTGTGGTGCTAATGAGAGACAGTGTGGTAGACCATACAGGTTCTCATGGTGTGGTGCTAATGAGAGTCAGTGTGGTAGACCATACAGGTTGTTACTCAGGGTGTGGTGCTAATGAGAGACAGTGTGGTAGACCATACAGGTTGTTACTCAGGGTGTGGTGCTAATGAGAGACAGTGTGGTAGACCATACAGGTTGTTACTCAGGGTGTGGTGCTAATGAGAGACAGTGTGGTAGACCATACAGCTTGTTACTCAGGGTGTGGTGCTAATGAGAGACAGTGTGGTAGACCATACAGGTTCTCATGGTGTGGTGCTAATGAGAGTCAGTGTGGTAGACCATACAGGTTGTTACTCAGGGTGTGGTGCTAATGAGAGACAGTGTGGTAGACCATACAGCTTGTTACTCAGGGTGTGGTGCTAATGAGAGACAGTGTGGTAGACCATACAGGTTGTTACTCGGGGTGTGGTGCTAATGAGAGACAGTGTGGTAGACCATACAGGTTCTTACTTGGGGTGTGGTGCTAATGAGAGACAGTGTGGTAGACCATACAGGTTGTTACTCAGGGTGTGGTGCTAATGAGAGACAGTGTGGTAGACCATACAGGTTGTTACTCAGGGTGTGGTGCTAATGAGAGACAGTGTGGTAGACCATACAGGTTGTTACTCAGGGTGTGGTGCTAATGAGAGACAGTGTGGTAGACCATACAGGTTGTTACTCAGGGTGTGGTGCTAATGAGAGACAGTGTGGTAGACCATACAGTGTGGTGTACACTCAGGGTGTGGTGCTAATGAGAGACAGTGTGGTAGACCATACAGGGTTCTCAGGGTGTGGTGCTAATGAGAGTCAGTGTGGTAGACCATACAGGTTGTTACTCAGGGTGTGGTGCTAATGAGAGACAGTGTGGTAGACCATACATACAGGGTGTGGTGCTAATGAGAGACAGTGTGGTAGACCATACAGGTTCTCATGGTGTGGTGCTAATGAGAGTCAGTGTGGTAGACCATACAGGTTGTTACTCAGGGTGTGGTGCTAATGAGAGACAGTGTGGTAGACCATACAGGTTGTTACTCAGGGTGTGGTGCTAATGAGAGACAGTGTGGTAGACCATACAGGTTGTTACTCAGGGTGTGGTGCTAATGAGAGTCAGTGTGGTAGACCATACAGGTTGTTACTCAGGGTGTGGTGCTAATGAGAGACAGTGTGGTAGACCATACAGGTTGTTACTCAGGGTGTGGTGCTAATGAGAGACAGTGTGGTAGACCATACAGGTTGTTACTCGGGGTGTGGTGCTAATGAGAGACAGTGTGGTAGACCATACAGGTTGTTACTCGGGGTGTGGTGCTAATGAGAGACAGTGTGGTAGACCATACAGGTTGTTACTCGGGGTGTGGTGCTAATGAGAGACAGTGTGGTAGACCATACAGGTTCTTACTCGGGGTGTGGTGCTAATGAGAGACAGTGTGGTAGACCATACAGGTTGTTACTCAGGGTGTGGTGCTAATGAGAGACAGTGTGGTAGACCATACAGGTTGTTACTCAGGGTGTGGTGCTAATGAGAGACAGTGTGGTAGACCATACAGGTTGTTACTCAGGGTGTGGTGCTAATGAGAGACAGTGTGGTAGACCATACAGGTTGTTACTCAGGGTGTGGTGCTAATGAGAGACAGTGTGGTAGACCATACAGGTTGTTACTCAGGGTGTGGTGCTAATGAGAGACAGTGTGGTAGACCATACAGCTTGTTACTCAGGGTGTGGTGCTAATGAGAGACAGTGTGGTAGACCATACAGGTTGTTACTCAGGGTGTGGTGCTAATGAGAGACAGTGTGGTAGACCGTACAGGTTGTTACTCAGGGTGTGGTGCTAATGAGAGACAGTGTGGTAGACCATACAGGTTGTTACTCAGGGTGTGGTGCTAATGAGAGACAGTGTGGTAGACCATACAGGTTGTTACTCAGGGTGTGGTGCTAATGAGAGACAGTGTGGTAGACCATACAGGTTGTTACTCAGGGTGTGGTGCTAATGAGAGACAGTGTGGTAGACCATACAGGTTGTTACTCAGGGTGTGGTGCTAATGAGAGACAGTGTGGTAGACCATACAGGTTGTTACTCAGGGTGTGGTGCTAATGAGAGTCAGTGTGGTAGACCATACAGGTTGTTACTCAGGGTGTGGTGCTAATGAGAGACAGTGTGGTAGACCATACAGGTTGTTACTCAGGGTGTGGTGCTAATGAGAGACAGTGTGGTAGACCATACAGCTTGTTACTCAGGGTGTGGTGCTAATGAGAGACAGTGTGGTAGACCATACAGGTTCTCATGGTGTGGTGCTAATGAGAGTCAGTGTGGTAGACCATACAGGTTGTTACTCAGGGTGTGGTGCTAATGAGAGACAGTGTGGTAGACCATACAGGTTGTTACTCAGGGTGTGGTGCTAATGAGAGACAGTGTGGTAGACCATACAGGTTGTTACTCAGGGTGTGGTGCTAATGAGAGACAGTGTGGTAGACCATACAGGTTGTTACTCAGGGTGTGGTGCTAATGAGAGACAGTGTGGTAGACCATACAGGTTGTTACTCAGGGTGTGGTGCTAATGAGAGACAGTGTGGTAGACCATACAGCTTGTTACTCATGGTGTGGTGCTAATGAGAGACAGTGTGGTAGACCATACAGGTTGTTACTCAGGGTGTGGTGCTAATGAGAGACAGTGTGGTAGACCATACAGGTTGTTACTCGGGGTGTGGTGCTAATGAGAGACAGTGTGGTAGACCATACAGGTTCTTACTCGGGGTGTGGTGCTAATGAGAGACAGTGTGGTAGACCATACAGGTTGTTACTCGGGGTGTGGTGCTAATGAGAGACAGTGTGGTAGACCATACAGGTTGTTACTCGGGGTGTGGTGCTAATGAGAGACAGTGTGGTAGACCATACAGGTTGTTACTCGGGGTGTGGTGCTAATGAGAGACAGTGTGGTAGACCATACAGGTTCTTACTCGGGGTGTGGTGCTAATGAGAGACAGTGTGGTAGACCATACAGGTTGTTACTCAGGGTGTGGTGCTAATGAGAGACAGTGTGGTAGACCATACAGGTTGTTACTCAGGGTGTGGTGCTAATGAGAGACAGTGTGGTAGACCATACAGGTTGTTACTCAGGGTGTGGTGCTAATGAGAGACAGTGTGGTAGACCATACAGGTTGTTACTCAGGGTGTGGTGCTAATGAGAGACAGTGTGGTAGACCATACAGGTTGTTACTCAGGGTGTGGTGCTAATGAGAGACAGTGTGGTAGACCATACAGGTTGTTACTCAGGGTGTGGTGCTAATGAGAGACAGTGTGGTAGACCATACAGCTTGTTACTCAGGGTGTGGTGCTAATGAGAGACAGTGTGGTAGACCATACAGGTTCTCATGGTGTGGTGCTAATGAGAGTCAGTGTGGTAGACCATACAGGTTGTTACTCAGGGTGTGGTGCTAATGAGAGACAGTGTGGTAGACCATACAGGTTGTTACTCAGGGTGTGGTGCTAATGAGAGACAGTGTGGTAGACCATACAGCTTGTTACTCAGGGTGTGGTGCTAATGAGAGACAGTGTGGTAGACCATACAGGTTCTCATGGTGTGGTGCTAATGAGAGTCAGTGTGGTAGACCATACAGGTTGTTACTCAGGGTGTGGTGCTAATGAGAGACAGTGTGGTAGACCATACAGGTTGTTACTCAGGGTGTGGTGCTAATGAGAGACAGTGTGGTAGACCATACAGGTTGTTACTCAGGGTGTGGTGCTAATGAGAGACAGTGTGGTAGACCATACAGGTTGTTACTCAGGGTGTGGTGCTAATGAGAGACAGTGTGGTAGACCATACAGGTTGTTACTCAGGGTGTGGTGCTAATGAGAGACAGTGTGGTAGACCATACAGCTTGTTACTCAGGGTGTGGTGCTAATGAGAGACAGTGTGGTAGACCATACAGGTTGTTACTCAGGGTGTGGTGCTAATGAGAGACAGTGTGGTAGACCATACAGGTTGTTACTCGGGGTGTGGTGCTAATGAGAGACAGTGTGGTAGACCATACAGGTTCTTACTCGGGGTGTGGTGCTAATGAGAGACAGTGTGGTAGACCATACAGGTTGTTACTCGGGGTGTGGTGCTAATGAGAGACAGTGTGGTAGACCATACAGGTTGTTACTCGGGGTGTGGTGCTAATGAGAGACAGTGTGGTAGACCATACAGGTTGTTACTCGGGGTGTGGTGCTAATGAGAGACAGTGTGGTAGACCATACAGGTTCTTACTCGGGGTGTGGTGCTAATGAGAGACAGTGTGGTAGACCATACAGGTTGTTACTCAGGGTGTGGTGCTAATGAGAGACAGTGTGGTAGACCATACAGGTTGTTACTCAGGGTGTGGTGCTAATGAGAGACAGTGTGGTAGACCATACAGGTTGTTACTCAGGGTGTGGTGCTAATGAGAGACAGTGTGGTAGACCATACAGGTTGTTACTCAGGGTGTGGTGCTAATGAGAGACAGTGTGGTAGACCATACAGGTTGTTACTCAGGGTGTGGTGCTAATGAGAGACAGTGTGGTAGACCATACAGGTTGTTACTCAGGGTGTGGTGCTAATGAGAGACAGTGTTGGTAGACCATACAGCTTGTTACTCAGGGTGTGGTGCTAATGAGAGACAGTGTGGTAGACCATACAGGTTCTCATGGTGTGGTGCTAATGAGAGTCAGTGTGGTAGACCATACAGGTTGTTACTCAGGGTGTGGTGCTAATGAGAGACAGTGTGGTAGACCATACAGGTTGTTACTCAGGGTGTGGTGCTAATGAGAGACAGTGTGGTAGACCATACAGCTTGTTACTCAGGGTGTGGTGCTAATGAGAGACAGTGTGGTAGACCATACAGGTTCTCATGGTGTGGTGCTAATGAGAGTCAGTGTGGTAGACCATACAGGTTGTTACTCAGGGTGTGGTGCTAATGAGAGACAGTGTGGTAGACCATACAGGTTGTTACTCAGGGTGTGGTGCTAATGAGAGACAGTGTGGTAGACCATACAGGTTGTTACTCAGGGTGTGGTGCTAATGAGAGACAGTGTGGTAGACCATACAGGTTGTTACTCAGGGTGTGGTGCTAATGAGAGACAGTGTGGTAGACCATACATACAGGTTGTTACTCAGGGTGTGGTGCTAATGAGAGACAGTGTGGTAGACCATACAGCTTGTTACTCAGGGTGTGGTGCTAATGAGAGACAGTGTGGTAGACCATACAGGTTGTTACTCAGGGTGTGGTGCTAATGAGAGACAGTGTGGTAGACCATACAGGTTGTTACTCGGGGTGTGGTGCTAATGAGAGACAGTGTGGTAGACCATACAGGTTCTTACTCGGGGTGTGGTGCTAATGAGAGACAGTGTGGTAGACCATACAGGTTGTTACTCGGGGTGTGGTGCTAATGAGAGACAGTGTGGTAGACCATACAGGTTGTTACTCGGGGTGTGGTGCTAATGAGAGACAGTGTGGTAGACCATACAGGTTGTTACTCGGGGTGTGGTGCTAATGAGAGACAGTGTGGTAGACCATACAGGTTCTTACTCGGGGTGTGGTGCTAATGAGAGACAGTGTGGTAGACCATACAGGTTGTTACTCAGGGTGTGGTGCTAATGAGAGACAGTGTGGTAGACCATACAGGTTGTTACTCAGGGTGTGGTGCTAATGAGAGACAGTGTGGTAGACCATACAGGTTGTTACTCAGGGTGTGGTGCTAATGAGAGACAGTGTGGTAGACCATACAGGTTGTTACTCAGGGTGTGGTGCTAATGAGAGTCAGTGTGGTAGACCATACAGGTTGTTACTCAGGGTGTGGTGCTAATGAGAGACAGTGTGGTAGACCATACAGGTTGTTACTCAGGGTGTGGTGCTAATGAGAGACAGTGTGGTAGACCATACAGCTTGTTACTCAGGGTGTGGTGCTAATGAGAGACAGTGTGGTAGACCATACAGTTGTTCTCAGGGTGTGGTGCTAATGAGAGTCAGTGTGGTAGACCATACAGGTTGTTACTCAGGGTGTGGTGCTAATGAGAGACAGTGTGGTAGACCATACAGCTTGTTACTCAGGGTGTGGTGCTAATGAGAGACAGTGTGGTAGACCATACAGGTTGTTACTCGGGGTGTGGTGCTAATGAGAGACAGTGTGGTAGACCATACAGGTTCTTACTTGGGGTGTGGTGCTAATGAGAGACAGTGTGGTAGACCATACAGGTTGTTACTCGGGGTGTGGTGCTAATGAGAGACAGTGTGGTAGACCATACAGGTTGTTACTCGGGGTGTGGTGCTAATGAGAGACAGTGTGGTAGACCATACAGGTTGTTACTCGGGGTGTGGTGCTAATGAGAGACAGTGTGGTAGACCATACAGGTTGTTACTCGGGGTGTGGTGCTAATGAGAGACAGTGTGGTAGACCATACAGGTTGTTACTCAGGGTGTGGTGCTAATGAGAGACAGTGTGGTAGACCATACAGGTTGTTACTCAGGGTGTGGTGCTAATGAGAGACAGTGTGGTAGACCATACAGGTTGTTACTCAGGGTGTGGTGCTAATGAGAGACAGTGTGGTAGACCATACAGGTTGTTACTCAGGGTGTGGTGCTAATGAGAGACAGTGTGGTAGACCATACAGCTTGTTACTCAGGGTGTGGTGCTAATGAGAGACAGTGTGGTAGACCATACAGGTTGTTACTCAGGGTGTGGTGCTAATGAGAGACAGTGTGGTAGACCATACAGGTTGTTACTCAGGGTGTGGTGCTAATGAGAGACAGTGTGGTAGACCGTACAGGTTGTTACTCAGGGTGTGGTGCTAATGAGAGACAGTGTGGTAGACCATACAGGTTGTTACTCAGGGTGTGGTGCTAATGAGAGACAGTGTGGTAGACCGTACAGCTTGTTACTCAGGGTGTGGTGCTAATGAGAGTCAGTGTGGTAGACCATACAGGTTGTTACTCAGGGTGTGGTGCTAATGAGAGACAGTGTGGTAGACCATACAGGTTGTTACTCAGGGTGTGGTGCTAATGAGAGACAGTGTGGTAGACCATACAGCTTGTTACTCAGGGTGTGGTGCTAATGAGAGACAGTGTGGTAGACCATACAGGTTCTCATGGTGTGGTGCTAATGAGAGTCAGTGTGGTAGACCATACAGGTTGTTACTCAGGGTGTGGTGCTAATGAGAGACAGTGTGGTAGACCATACAGCTTGTTACTCAGGGTGTGGTGCTAATGAGAGACAGTGTGGTAGACCATACAGGTTCTCATGGTGTGGTGCTAATGAGAGTCAGTGTGGTAGACCATACAGGTTGTTACTCAGGGTGTGGTGCTAATGAGAGACAGTGTGGTAGACCATACAGGTTGTTACTCAGGGTGTGGTGCTAATGAGAGACAGTGTGGTAGACCATACAGGTTGTTACTCAGGGTGTGGTGCTAATGAGAGACAGTGTGGTAGACCATACAGGTTGTTACTCAGGGTGTGGTGCTAATGAGAGACAGTGTGGTAGACCATACAGGTTGTTACTCAGGGTGTGGTGCTAATGAGAGACAGTGTGGTAGACCATACAGCTTGTTACTCAGGGTGTGGTGCTAATGAGAGACAGTGTGGTAGACCATACAGGTTGTTACTCAGGGTGTGGTGCTAATGAGAGACAGTGTGGTAGACCATACAGGTTGTTACTCGGGGTGTGGTGCTAATGAGAGACAGTGTGGTAGACCATACAGGTTCTTACTCGGGGTGTGGTGCTAATGAGAGACAGTGTGGTAGACCATACAGGTTGTTACTCGGGGTGTGGTGCTAATGAGAGACAGTGTGGTAGACCATACAGGTTGTTACTCGGGGTGTGGTGCTAATGAGAGACAGTGTGGTAGACCATACAGGTTGTTACTCAGGGTGTGGTGCTAATGAGAGACAGTGTGGTAGACCATACAGGTTGTTACTCAGGGTGTGGTGCTAATGAGAGACAGTGTGGTAGACCATACAGGTTGTTACTCAGGGTGTGGTGCTAATGAGAGACAGTGTGGTAGACCATACAGGTTGTTACTCAGGGTGTGGTGCTAATGAGAGACAGTGTGGTAGACCATACAGGTTGTTACTCAGGGTGTGGTGCTAATGAGAGACAGTGTGGTAGACCATACAGGTTGTTACTCAGGGTGTGGTGCTAATGAGAGACAGTGTGGTAGACCATACAGGTTGTTACTCAGGGTGTGGTGCTAATGAGAGACAGTGTGGTAGACCATACAGGTTGTTACTCGGGGTGTGGTGCTAATGAGAGACAGTGTGGTAGACCATACAGGTTGTTACTCGGGGTGTGGTGCTAATGAGAGACAGTGTGGTAGACCATACAGGTTGTTACTCAGGGTGTGGTGCTAATGAGAGACAGTGTGGTAGACCATACAGTTGTTACTCAGGGTGTGGTGCTAATGAGAGTCAGTGTGGTAGACCATACAGGTTGTTACTCAGGGTGTGGTGCTAATGAGAGACAGTGTGGTAGACCATACAGGTTGTTACTCAGGGTGTGGTGCTAATGAGAGACAGTGTGGTAGACCATACAGGCTTGTTACTCAGGGTGTGGTGCTAATGAGAGACAGTGTGGTAGACCATACAGGTTGTTACTCAGGGTGTGGTGCTAATGAGAGACAGTGTGGTAGACCATACAGGTTGTTACTCAGGGTGTGGTGCTAATGAGAGACAGTGTGGTAGACCATACAGCTTGTTACTCAGGGTGTGGTGCTAATGAGAGACAGTGTGGTAGACCATACAGTTGTTACTCAGGGTGTGGTGCTAATGAGAGACAGTGTGGTAGACCATACAGGTTGTTACTCAGGGTGTGGTGCTAATGAGAGACAGTGTGGTAGACCATACAGGTTGTTACTCAGGGTGTGGTGCTAATGAGAGACAGTGTGGTAGACCATACAGGTTGTTACTCAGGGTGTGGTGCTAATGAGAGACAGTGTGGTAGACCATACAGGTTGTTACTCAGGGTGTGGTGCTAATGAGAGACAGTGTGGTAGACCATACAGGTTGTTACTCAGGGTGTGGTGCTAATGAGAGACAGTGTGGTAGACCATACAGGTTGTTACTCAGGGTGTGGTGCTAATGAGAGACAGTGTGGTAGACCATACAGGTTGTTACTCAGGGTGTGGTGCTAATGAGAGACAGTGTGGTAGACCATACAGGTTGTTACTCAGGGTGTGGTGCTAATGAGAGACAGTGTGGTAGACCATACAGGTTCTTACTCGGGGTGTGGTGCTAATGAGAGACAGTGTGGTAGACCATACAGGTTGTTACTCGGGGTGTGGTGCTAATGAGAGACAGTGTGGTAGACCATACAGGTTGTTACTCAGGGTGTGGTGCTAATGAGAGACAGTGTGGTAGACCATACAGGTTGTTACTCGGGGTGTGGTGCTAATGAGAGACAGTGTGGTAGACCATACAGGTTGTTACTCAGGGTGTGGTGCTAATGAGAGACAGTGTGGTAGACCATACAGGTTGTTACTCAGGGTGTGGTGCTAATGAGAGACAGTGTGGTAGACCATACAGGTTGTTACTCAGGGTGTGGTGCTAATGAGAGACAGTGTGGTAGACCATACAGGTTGTTACTCAGGGTGTGGTGCTAATGAGAGACAGTGTGGTAGACCATACAGGTTGTTACTCAGGGTGTGGTGCTAATGAGAGTCAGTGTGGTAGACCATACAGGTTGTTACTCAGGGTGTGGTGCTAATGAGAGACAGTGTGGTAGACCATACAGGTTGTTACTCAGGGTGTGGTGCTAATGAGAGACAGTGTGGTAGACCATACAGGTTGTTACTCAGGGTGTGGTGCTAATGAGAGACAGTGTGGTAGACCATACAGGTTGTTACTCAGGGTGTGGTGCTAATGAGAGACAGTGTGGTAGACCATACAGGTTGTTACTCAGGGTGTGGTGCTAATGAGAGACAGTGTGGTAGACCATACAGGTTGTTACTCAGGGTGTGGTGCTAATGAGAGACAGTGTGGTAGACCATACAGGTTGTTACTCAGGGTGTGGTGCTAATGAGAGACAGTGTGGTAGACCATACAGGTTCTTACTCGGGGTGTGGTGCTAATGAGAGACAGTGTGGTAGACCATACAGGTTGTTACTCGGGGTGTGGTGCTAATGAGAGACAGTGTGGTAGACCATACAGGTTGTTACTCAGGGTGTGGTGCTAATGAGAGACAGTGTGGTAGACCATACAGGTTGTTACTCGGGGTGTGGTGCTAATGAGAGACAGTGTGGTAGACCATACAGGTTGTTACTCGGGGTGTGGTGCTAATGAGAGACAGTGTGGTAGACCATACAGGTTGTTACTCGGGGTGTGGTGCTAATGAGAGACAGTGTGGTAGACCATACAGGTTGTTACTCAGGGTGTGGTGCTAATGAGAGACAGTGTGGTAGACCATACAGGTTGTTACTCAGGGTGTGGTGCTAATGAGAGACAGTGTGGTAGACCATACAGGTTGTTACTCAGGGTGTGGTGCTAATGAGAGACAGTGTGGTAGACCATACAGGTTGTTACTCAGGGTGTGGTGCTAATGAGAGACAGTGTGGTAGACCATACAGGTTGTTACTCAGGGTGTGGTGCTAATGAGAGACAGTGTGGTAGACCATACAGGTTGTTACTCAGGGTGTGGTGCTAATGAGAGACAGTGTGGTAGACCATACAGGTTGTTACTCAGGGTGTGGTGCTAATGAGAGACAGTGTGGTAGACCATACAGGTTACTCAGGGTGTGGTGCTAATGAGAGACAGTGTGGTAGACCATACAGGTTCTCTCAGGGTGTGGTGCTAATGAGAGTCAGTGTGGTAGACCATACAGGTTGTTACTCAGGGTGTGGTGCTAATGAGAGACAGTGTGGTAGACCATACAGCTTGTTACTCAGGGTGTGGTGCTAATGAGAGACAGTGTGGTAGACCATACAGGTTGTTACTCAGGGTGTGGTGCTAATGAGAGACAGTGTGGTAGACCATACAGGTTGTTACTTGGGGTGTGGTGCTAATGAGAGACAGTGTGGTAGACCATACAGGTTGTTACTCAGGGTGTGGTGCTAATGAGAGACAGTGTGGTAGACCATACAGGTTGTTACTCAGGGTGTGGTGCTAATGAGAGACAGTGTGGTAGACCATACAGGTTGTTACTCAGGGTGTGGTGCTAATGAGAGACAGTGTGGTAGACCATACAGGTTGTTACTCAGGGTGTGGTGCTAATGAGAGACAGTGTGGTAGACCATACAGGTTGTTACTCAGGGTGTGGTGCTAATGAGAGACAGTGTGGTAGACCATACAGGTTGTTACTCAGGGTGTGGTGCTAATGAGAGACAGTGTGGTAGACCATACAGGTTGTTACTCAGGGTGTGGTGCTAATGAGAGACAGTGTGGTAGACCATACAGGTTGTTACTCAGGGTGTGGTGCTAATGAGAGACAGTGTGGTAGACCATACAGCTTGTTACTCAGGGTGTGGTGCTAATGAGAGACAGTGTGGTAGACCATACAGGTTGTTACTCAGGGTGTGGTGCTAATGAGAGACAGTGTGGTAGACCATACAGGTTGTTACTCAGGGTGTGGTGCTAATGAGAGACAGTGTGGTAGACCATACAGGTTGTTACTCAGGGTGTGGTGCTAATGAGAGACAGTGTGGTAGACCATACAGGTTGTTACTCAGGGTGTGGTGCTAATGAGAGACAGTGTGGTAGACCATACAGGTTGTTACTCAGGGTGTGGTGCTAATGAGAGACAGTGTGGTAGACCATACAGGTTGTTACTCAGGGTGTGGTGCTAATGAGAGACAGTGTGGTAGACCATACAGGTTGTTACTCAGGGTGTGGTGCTAATGAGAGACAGTGTGGTAGACCATACAGGTTGTTACTCAGGGTGTGGTGCTAATGAGAGACAGTGTGGTAGACCATACAGGTTACTCATGGTGTGGTGCTAATGAGAGACAGTGTGGTAGACCATACAGGTTGTTACTCAGGGTGTGGTGCTAATGAGAGACAGTGTGGTAGACCATACAGGTTGTTACTCAGGGTGTGGTGCTAATGAGAGACAGTGTGGTAGACCATACAGGTTGTTACTCAGGGTGTGGTGCTAATGAGAGACAGTGTGGTAGACCATACAGGTTGTTACTCAGGGTGTGGTGCTAATGAGAGACAGTGTGGTAGACCATACAGGTTGTTACTCAGGGTGTGGTGCTAATGAGAGACAGTGTGGTAGACCATACAGGTTGTTACTCAGGGTGTGGTGCTAATGAGAGACAGTGTGGTAGACCATACAGGTTGTTACTCAGGGTGTGGTGCTAATGAGAGACAGTGTGGTAGACCATACAGGTTGTTACTCGGGGTGTGGTGCTAATGAGAGACAGTGTGGTAGACCATATAGGTTCTTACTTGGGGTGTGGTGCTAATGAGAGACAGTGTGGTAGACCATACAGGTTGTTACTCAGGGTGTGGTGCTAATGAGAGACAGTGTGGTAGACCATACAGGTTGTTACTCAGGGTGTGGTGCTAATGAGAGACAGTGTGGTAGACCATACAGGTTGTTACTCAGGGTGTGGTGCTAATGAGAGACAGTGTGGTAGACCATACAGCTTGTTACTCAGGGTGTGGTGCTAATGAGAGACAGTGTGGTAGACCATACAGGTTGTTACTCAGGGTGTGGTGCTAATGAGAGACAGTGTGGTAGACCATACAGGTTGTTACTCAGGGTGTGGTGCTAATGAGAGACAGTGTGGTAGACCATACAGGTTGTTACTCAGGGGTGTGGTGCTAATGAGAGACAGTGTGGTAGACCATACAGGTTGTTACTCAGGGTGTGGTGCTAATGAGAGACAGTGTGGTAGACCATACATACAGGGTGTGGTGCTAATGAGAGACAGTGTGGTAGACCATACAGGTTGTTACTCAGGGTGTGGTGCTAATGAGAGACAGTGTGGTAGACCATACAGGTTGTTACTCAGGGTGTGGTGCTAATGAGAGACAGTGTGGTAGACCATACAGGTTGTTACTCAGGGTGTGGTGCTAATGAGAGACAGTGTGGTAGACCATACAGGTTGTTACTCAGGGTGTGGTGCTAATGAGAGACAGTGTGGTAGACCATACAGGTTGTTACTCAGGGTGTGGTGCTAATGAGAGACAGTGTGGTAGACCATACAGGTTGTTACTCAGGGTGTGGTGCTAATGAGAGACAGTGTGGTAGACCATACAGGTTGTTACTCAGGGTGTGGTGCTAATGAGAGACAGTGTGGTAGACCATACAGGTTGTTACTCGGGGTGTGGTGCTAATGAGAGACAGTGTGGTAGACCATACAGGTTGTTACTCAGGGTGTGGTGCTAATGAGAGACAGTGTGGTAGACCATACAGGTTGTTACTCGGGGTGTGGTGCTAATGAGAGACAGTGTGGTAGACCATACAGGTTGCTTACTCGGGGTGTGGTGC
Organism: Oncorhynchus clarkii lewisi; assembly: GCF_045791955.1. Classification (NCBI taxonomy): domain Eukaryota; kingdom Metazoa; phylum Chordata; class Actinopteri; order Salmoniformes; family Salmonidae; genus Oncorhynchus; species Oncorhynchus clarkii. The sequence continues at coordinate 60,946,554 of NC_092159.1, read as the reverse complement.
TAATGAGAGACAGTGTGGTAGACCATACAGGTTGTTACTCAGGGTGTGGTGCTAATGAGAGACAGTGTGGTAGACCATACAGGTTGTTACTCAGGGTGTGGTGCTAATGAGAGACAGTGTGGTAGACCATACAGGTTGTTACTCAGGGTGTGGTGCTAATGAGAGACAGTGTGGTAGACCATACAGGTTGTTACTCAGGGTGTGGTGCTAATGAGAGACAGTGTGGTAGACCATACAGGTTGTTACTCAGGGTGTGGTGCTAATGAGAGACAGTGTGGTAGACCATACAGGTTGTTACTCAGGGTGTGGTGCTAATGAGAGACAGTGTGGTAGACCATACAGGTTGTTACTCAGGGTGTGGTGCTAATGAGAGACAGTGTGGTAGACCATACAGGTTGTTACTCAGGGTGTGGTGCTAATGAGAGACAGTGTGGTAGACCATACAGGTTGTTACTCAGGGTGTGGTGCTAATGAGAGACAGTGTGGTAGACCATACAGGTTGTTACTCAGGGTGTGGTGCTAATGAGAGACAGTGTGGTAGACCATACAGGTTGTTACTCAGGGTGTGGTGCTAATGAGAGACAGTGTGGTAGACCATACAGGTTGTTACTCAGGGTGTGGTGCTAATGAGAGACAGTGTGGTAGACCATACAGGTTGTTACTCAGGGTGTGGTGCTAATGAGAGACAGTGTGGTAGACCATACAGGTTGTTACTCAGGGTGTGGTGCTAATGAGAGACAGTGTGGTAGACCATACAGCTTGTTACTCAGGGTGTGGTGCTAATGAGAGACAGTGTGGTAGACCATACAGGTTCTCATGGTGTGGTGCTAATGAGAGTCAGTGTGGTAGACCATACAGGTTGTTACTCAGGGTGTGGTGCTAATGAGAGACAGTGTGGTAGACCATACAGGTTGTTACTCAGGGTGTGGTGCTAATGAGAGACAGTGTGGTAGACCATACAGGTTGTTACTCAGGGTGTGGTGCTAATGAGAGACAGTGTGGTAGACCATACAGGTTGTTACTCAGGGTGTGGTGCTAATGAGAGACAGTGTGGTAGACCATACAGGTTGTTACTCAGGGTGTGGTGCTAATGAGAGACAGTGTGGTAGACCATACAGGTTGTTACTCAGGGTGTGGTGCTAATGAGAGACAGTGTGGTAGACCATACAGGTTGTTACTCAGGGTGTGGTGCTAATGAGAGACAGTGTGGTAGACCATACAGGTTGTTACTCGGGGTGTGGTGCTAATGAGAGACAGTGTGGTAGACCATACAGGTTGTTACTCGGGGTGTGGTGCTAATGAGAGACAGTGTGGTAGACCATACAGGTTGTTACTCGGGGTGTGGTGCTAATGAGAGACAGTGTGGTAGACCATACAGGTTGTTACTCGGGGTGTGGTGCTAATGAGAGACAGTGTGGTAGACCATACAGGTTGTTACTCGGGGTGTGGTGCTAATGAGAGACAGTGTGGTAGACCATACAGGTTCTTACTCGGGGTGTGGTGCTAATGAGAGACAGTGTGGTAGACCATACAGGTTGTTACTCAGGGTGTGGTGCTAATGAGAGACAGTGTGGTAGACCATACAGGTTGTTACTCAGGGTGTGGTGCTAATGAGAGACAGTGTGGTAGACCATACAGGTTGTTACTCAGGGTGTGGTGCTAATGAGAGACAGTGTGGTAGACCATACAGGTTGTTACTCAGGGTGTGGTGCTAATGAGAGACAGTGTGGTAGACCATACAGGTTGTTACTCAGGGTGTGGTGCTAATGAGAGACAGTGTGGTAGACCATACAGGTTGTTACTCAGGGTGTGGTGCTAATGAGAGACAGTGTGGTAGACCATACAGGTTGTTACTCAGGGTGTGGTGCTAATGAGAGACAGTGTGGTAGACCATACAGGTTGTTACTCAGGGTGTGGTGCTAATGAGAGTCAGTGTGGTAGACCATACAGGTTGTTACTCAGGGTGTGGTGCTAATGAGAGACAGTGTGGTAGACCATACAGGTTGTTACTCAGGGTGTGGTGCTAATGAGAGACAGTGTGGTAGACCATACAGGTTGTTACTCAGGGTGTGGTGCTAATGAGAGACAGTGTGGTAGACCATACAGGTTCTCATGGTGTGGTGCTAATGAGAGTCAGTGTGGTAGACCATACAGGTTGTTACTCAGGGTGTGGTGCTAATGAGAGACAGTGTGGTAGACCATACAGGTTGTTACTCAGGGTGTGGTGCTAATGAGAGACAGTGTGGTAGACCATACAGGTTGTTACTCAGGGTGTGGTGCTAATGAGAGACAGTGTGGTAGACCATACAGGTTGTTACTCAGGGTGTGGTGCTAATGAGAGACAGTGTGGTAGACCATACAGGTTGTTACTCAGGGTGTGGTGCTAATGAGAGACAGTGTGGTAGACCATACAGCTTGTTACTCAGGGTGTGGTGCTAATGAGAGACAGTGTGGTAGACCATACAGGTTGTTACTCAGGGTGTGGTGCTAATGAGAGACAGTGTGGTAGACCATACAGGTTGTTACTCAGGGTGTGGTGCTAATGAGAGACAGTGTGGTAGACCATACAGGTTGTTACTCGGGGTGTGGTGCTAATGAGAGACAGTGTGGTAGACCATACAGGTTGTTACTCGGGGTGTGGTGCTAATGAGAGACAGTGTGGTAGACCATACAGGTTGTTACTCGGGGTGTGGTGCTAATGAGAGACAGTGTGGTAGACCATACAGGTTGTTACTCGGGGTGTGGTGCTAATGAGAGACAGTGTGGTAGACCATACAGGTTGTTACTCGGGGTGTGGTGCTAATGAGAGACAGTGTGGTAGACCATACAGGTTGTTACTCAGGGTGTGGTGCTAATGAGAGACAGTGTGGTAGACCATACAGGTTGTTACTCAGGGTGTGGTGCTAATGAGAGACAGTGTGGTAGACCATACAGGTTGTTACTCAGGGTGTGGTGCTAATGAGAGACAGTGTGGTAGACCATACAGGTTGTTACTCAGGGTGTGGTGCTAATGAGAGTCAGTGTGGTAGACCATACAGGTTGTTACTCAGGGTGTGGTGCTAATGAGAGACAGTGTGGTAGACCATACAGGTTGTTACTCAGGGTGTGGTGCTAATGAGAGACAGTGTGGTAGACCATACAGGTTGTTACTCAGGGTGTGGTGCTAATGAGAGACAGTGTGGTAGACCATACAGGTTGTTACTCAGGGTGTGGTGCTAATGAGAGACAGTGTGGTAGACCATACAGGTTGTTACTCAGGGTGTGGTGCTAATGAGAGACAGTGTGGTAGACCATACAGGTTGTTACTCAGGGTGTGGTGCTAATGAGAGACAGTGTGGTAGACCATACAGGTTGTTACTCGGGGTGTGGTGCTAATGAGAGACAGTGTGGTAGACCATACAGGTTCTTACTTGGGGTGTGGTGCTAATGAGAGACAGTGTGGTAGACCATACAGGTTGTTACTCGGGGTGTGGTGCTAATGAGAGACAGTGTGGTAGACCATACAGGTTGTTACTCAGGGTGTGGTGCTAATGAGAGACAGTGTGGTAGACCATACAGGTTGTTACTCGGGGTGTGGTGCTAATGAGAGACAGTGTGGTAGACCATACAGGTTGTTACTCAGGGTGTGGTGCTAATGAGAGACAGTGTGGTAGACCATACAGGTTGTTACTCAGGGTGTGGTGCTAATGAGAGACAGTGTGGTAGACCATACAGGTTGTTACTCAGGGTGTGGTGCTAATGAGAGACAGTGTGGTAGACCATACAGGTTGTTACTCAGGGTGTGGTGCTAATGAGAGACAGTGTGGTAGACCATACAGGTTGTTACTCAGGGTGTGGTGCTAATGAGAGACAGTGTGGTAGACCATACAGATTGTTACTCAGGGTGTGGTGCTAATGAGAGACAGTGTGGTAGACCATACAGCTTGTTACTCAGGGTGTGGTGCTAATGAGAGACAGTGTGGTAGACCGTACAGGTTGTTACTCAGGGTGTGGTGCTAATGAGAGACAGTGTGGTAGACCGTACAGGTTGTTACTCAGGGTGTGGTGCTAATGAGAGACAGTGTGGTAGACCGTACAGGTTGTTACTCAGGGTGTGGTGCTAATGAGAGACAGTGTGGTAGACCGTACAGGTTGTTACTCAGGGTGTGGTGCTAATGAGAGACAGTGTGGTAGACCGTACAGCTTGTTACTCAGGGTGTGGTGCTAATGAGAGTCAGTGTGGTAGACCATACAGGTTGTTACTCAGGGTGTGGTGCTAATGAGAGACAGTGTGGTAGACCATACAGGTTGTTACTCAGGGTGTGGTGCTAATGAGAGACAGTGTGGTAGACCATACAGCTTGTTACTCAGGGTGTGGTGCTAATGAGAGACAGTGTGGTAGACCATACAGGTTCTCATGGTGTGGTGCTAATGAGAGTCAGTGTGGTAGACCATACAGGTTGTTACTCAGGGTGTGGTGCTAATGAGAGACAGTGTGGTAGACCATACAGCTTGTTACTCAGGGTGTGGTGCTAATGAGAGACAGTGTGGTAGACCATACAGGTTCTCATGGTGTGGTGCTAATGAGAGTCAGTGTGGTAGACCATACAGGTTGTTACTCAGGGTGTGGTGCTAATGAGAGACAGTGTGGTAGACCATACAGGTTGTTACTCAGGGTGTGGTGCTAATGAGAGACAGTGTGGTAGACCATACAGGTTGTTACTCAGGGTGTGGTGCTAATGAGAGACAGTGTGGTAGACCATACAGGTTGTTACTCAGGGTGTGGTGCTAATGAGAGACAGTGTGGTAGACCATACAGGTTGTTACTCAGGGTGTGGTGCTAATGAGAGACAGTGTGGTAGACCATACAGGTTGTTACTCAGGGTGTGGTGCTAATGAGAGACAGTGTGGTAGACCATACAGGTTGTTACTCGGGGTGTGGTGCTAATGAGAGACAGTGTGGTAGACCATACAGGTTGTTACTCGGGGTGTGGTGCTAATGAGAGACAGTGTGGTAGACCATACAGGTTGTTACTCGGGGTGTGGTGCTAATGAGAGACAGTGTGGTAGACCATACAGGTTGTTACTCGGGGTGTGGTGCTAATGAGAGACAGTGTGGTAGACCATACAGGTTGTTACTCAGGGTGTGGTGCTAATGAGAGACAGTGTGGTAGACCATACAGGTTGTTACTCAGGGTGTGGTGCTAATGAGAGACAGTGTGGTAGACCATACAGGTTCAGGGTGTGGTGCTAATGAGAGACAGTGTTACTCAGGGTGTGGTGCTAATGAGAGACAGTGTGGTAGACCATACAGGTTGTTACTCAGGGTGTGGTGCTAATGAGAGACAGTGTGGTAGACCATACAGGTTGTTACTCAGGGTGTGGTGCTAATGAGAGACAGTGTGGTAGACCATACAGGTTGTTACTCAGGGTGTGGTGCTAATGAGAGACAGTGTGGTAGACCATACAGCTTGTTACTCAGGGTGTGGTGCTAATGAGAGACAGTGTGGTAGACCATACAGGTTGTTACTCAGGGTGTGGTGCTAATGAGAGACAGTGTGGTAGACCATACAGGTTGTTACTCGGGGTGTGGTGCTAATGAGAGACAGTGTGGTAGACCATACAGGTTGTTACTCGGGGTGTGGTGCTAATGAGAGACAGTGTGGTAGACCATACAGGTTGTTACTCGGGGTGTGGTGCTAATGAGAGACAGTGTGGTAGACCATACAGGTTGTTACTCAGGGTGTGGTGCTAATGAGAGACAGTGTGGTAGACCATACAGTTGTTACTCGGGGTGTGGTGCTAATGAGAGACAGTGTGGTAGACCATACAGGTTGTTACTCAGGGTGTGGTGCTAATGAGAGACAGTGTGGTAGACCATACAGGTTGTTACTCAGGGTGTGGTGCTAATGAGAGACAGTGTGGTAGACCATACAGGTTGTTACTCAGGGTGTGGTGCTAATGAGAGACAGTGTGGTAGACCATACAGTTGTTCTCAGGGTGTGGTGCTAATGAGAGACAGTGTGGTAGACCATACAGGTTGTTACTCAGGGTGTGGTGCTAATGAGAGACAGTGTGGTAGACCATACAGCTTGTTACTCAGGGTGTGGTGCTAATGAGAGACAGTGTGGTAGACCATACAGCTTGTTCTCAGGGTGTGGTGCTAATGAGAGACAGTGTGGTAGACCATACAGGTTGTTACTCAGGGTGTGGTGCTAATGAGAGACAGTGTGGTAGACCATACAGGTTGTTACTCAGGGTGTGGTGCTAATGAGAGACAGTGTGGTAGACCATACAGGTTGTTACTCAGGGTGTGGTGCTAATGAGAGACAGTGTGGTAGACCATACAGGTTGTTACTCAGGGTGTGGTGCTAATGAGAGACAGTGTGGTAGACCATACAGGTTGTTACTCAGGGTGTGGTGCTAATGAGAGACAGTGTGGTAGACCATACAGCTTGTTACTCAGGGTGTGGTGCTAATGAGAGACAGTGTGGTAGACCATACAGGTTGTTACTCAGGGTGTGGTGCTAATGAGAGACAGTGTGGTAGACCATACAGGTTGTTACTCAGGGTGTGGTGCTAATGAGAGACAGTGTGGTAGACCATACAGGTTCTTACTCGGGGTGTGGTGCTAATGAGAGACAGTGTGGTAGACCATACAGGTTGTTACTCGGGGTGTGGTGCTAATGAGAGACAGTGTGGTAGACCATACAGGTTGTTACTCGGGGTGTGGTGCTAATGAGAGACAGTGTGGTAGACCATACAGGTTGTTACTCGGGGTGTGGTGCTAATGAGAGACAGTGTGGTAGACCATACAGGTTGTTACTCAGGGTGTGGTGCTAATGAGAGACAGTGTGGTAGACCATACAGGTTGTTACTCAGGGTGTGGTGCTAATGAGAGACAGTGTGGTAGACCATACAGGTTGTTACTCAGGGTGTGGTGCTAATGAGAGACAGTGTGGTAGACCATACAGGTTGTTACTCAGGGTGTGGTGCTAATGAGAGACAGTGTGGTAGACCATACAGGTTGTTACTCAGGGTGTGGTGCTAATGAGAGACAGTGTGGTAGACCATACAGGTTGTTACTCAGGGTGTGGTGCTAATGAGAGACAGTGTGGTAGACCATACAGGTTGTTACTCGGGGTGTGGTGCTAATGAGAGACAGTGTGGTAGACCATACAGGTTCTTACTCGGGGTGTGGTGCTAATGAGAGACAGTGTGGTAGACCATACAGCTTGTTACTCATGGTGTGGTGCTAATGAGAGTCAGTGTGGTAGACCATACAGGTTGTTACTCAGGGTGTGGTGCTAATGAGAGACAGTGTGGTAGACCATACAGCTTGTTACTCAGGGTGTGGTGCTAATGAGAGACAGTGTGGTAGACCATACAGGTTGTTACTCGGGGTGTGGTGCTAATGAGAGACAGTGTGGTAGACCATACAGGTTCTTACTCGGGGTGTGGTGCTAATGAGAGACAGTGTGGTAGACCATACAGGTTGTTACTCGGGGTGTGGTGCTAATGAGAGACAGTGTGGTAGACCATACAGGTTGTTACTCAGGGTGTGGTGCTAATGAGAGACAGTGTGGTAGACCATACAGGTTGTTACTCGGGGTGTGGTGCTAATGAGAGACAGTGTGGTAGACCATACAGGTTGTTACTCGGGGTGTGGTGCTAATGAGAGACAGTGTGGTAGACCATACAGGTTGTTACTCGGGGTGTGGTGCTAATGAGAGACAGTGTGGTAGACCATACAGGTTGTTACTCAGGGTGTGGTGCTAATGAGAGACAGTGTGGTAGACCATACAGGTTGTTACTCAGGGTGTGGTGCTAATGAGAGACAGTGTGGTAGACCATACAGGTTGTTACTCAGGGTGTGGTGCTAATGAGAGACAGTGTGGTAGACCATACAGGTTGTTACTCAGGGTGTGGTGCTAATGAGAGACAGTGTGGTAGACCATACAGGTTGTTACTCAGGGTGTGGTGCTAATGAGAGACAGTGTGGTAGACCATACAGGTTGTTACTCAGGGTGTGGTGCTAATGAGAGACAGTGTGGTAGACCATACAGGTTGTTACTCAGGGTGTGGTGCTAATGAGAGACAGTGTGGTAGACCATACAGCTTGTTACTCAGGGTGTGGTGCTAATGAGAGACAGTGTGGTAGACCATACAGGTTCTCATGGTGTGGTGCTAATGAGAGTCAGTGTGGTAGACCATACAGGTTGTTACTCAGGGTGTGGTGCTAATGAGAGACAGTGTGGTAGACCATACAGCTTGTTACTCAGGGTGTGGTGCTAATGAGAGACAGTGTGGTAGACCATACAGGTTGTTACTCGGGGTGTGGTGCTAATGAGAGACAGTGTGGTAGACCATACAGGTTCTTACTTGGGGTGTGGTGCTAATGAGAGACAGTGTGGTAGACCATACAGGTTGTTACTCGGGGTGTGGTGCTAATGAGAGACAGTGTGGTAGACCATACAGGTTGTTACTCAGGGTGTGGTGCTATTGAGAGACAGTGTGGTAGACCATACAGGTTGTTACTCGGGGTGTGGTGCTAATGAGAGACAGTGTGGTAGACCATACAGGTTCTTACTCAGGGTGTGGTGCTAATGAGAGACAGTGTGGTAGACCATACAGGTTGTTACTCAGGGTGTGGTGCTAATGAGAGACAGTGTGGTAGACCATACAGGTTGTTACTCAGGGTGTGGTGCTAATGAGAGACAGTGTGGTAGACCATACAGGTTGTTACTCAGGGTGTGGTGCTAATGAGAGACAGTGTGGTAGACCATACAGGTTGTTACTCAGGGTGTGGTGCTAATGAGAGACAGTGTGGTAGACCATACAGCTTGTTACTCAGGGTGTGGTGCTAATGAGAGACAGTGTGGTAGACCATACAGCTTGTTACTCAGGGTGTGGTGCTAATGAGAGACAGTGTGGTAGACCGTACAGGTTGTTACTCAGGGTGTGGTGCTAATGAGAGACAGTGTGGTAGACCGTACAGGTTGTTACTCAGGGTGTGGTGCTAATGAGAGACAGTGTGGTAGACCGTACAGGTTGTTACTCAGGGTGTGGTGCTAATGAGAGACAGTGTGGTAGACCATACAGGTTGTTACTCAGGGTGTGGTGCTAATGAGAGACAGTGTGGTAGACCATACAGCTTGTTACTCAGGGTGTGGTGCTAATGAGAGTCAGTGTGGTAGACCATACAGGTTGTTACTCAGGGTGTGGTGCTAATGAGAGACAGTGTGGTAGACCATACAGGTTGTTACTCAGGGTGTGGTGCTAATGAGAGACAGTGTGGTAGACCATACAGTTGTTACTCAGGGTGTGGTGCTAATGAGAGACAGTGTGGTAGACCATACAGGTTGTTACTCAGGGTGTGGTGCTAATGAGAGACAGTGTGGTAGACCATACAGGTTGTTACTCAGGGTGTGGTGCTAATGAGAGACAGTGTGGTAGACCATACAGGTTGTTACTCAGGGTGTGGTGCTAATGAGAGACAGTGTGGTAGACCATACAGGTTGTTACTCAGGGTGTGGTGCTAATGAGAGACAGTGTGGTAGACCATACAGCTTGTTACTCAGGGTGTGGTGCTAATGAGAGACAGTGTGGTAGACCATACAGGTTGTTACTCAGGGTGTGGTGCTAATGAGAGACAGTGTGGTAGACCATACAGGTTGTTACTCGGGGTGTGGTGCTAATGAGAGACAGTGTGGTAGACCATACAGGGTGTGGTGCTAATGAGAGACAGTGTGGTAGACCATACAGGTTGTTCTCAGGGTGTGGTGCTAATGAGAGACAGTGTGGTAGACCATACAGGTTGTTACTCAGGGTGTGGTGCTAATGAGAGACAGTGTGGTAGACCATACAGGTTGTTACTCAGGGTGTGGTGCTAATGAGAGACAGTGTGGTAGACCATACAGGTTGTTACTCGGGGTGTGGTGCTAATGAGAGACAGTGTGGTAGACCATACAGGTTCTTACTCGGGGTGTGGTGCTAATGAGAGACAGTGTGGTAGACCATACAGGTTGTTACTCGGGGTGTGGTGCTAATGAGAGACAGTGTGGTAGACCATACAGGTTGTTACTATGGGTGTGGTGCTAATGAGAGACAGTGTGGTAGACCATACAGGTTGTTACTCGGGGTGTGGTGCTAATGAGAGACAGTGTGGTAGACCATACAGGTTGTTACTCAGGGTGTGGTGCTAATGAGAGACAGTGTGGTAGACCATACAGGTTGTTACTCAGGGTGTGGTGCTAATGAGAGACAGTGTGGTAGACCATACAGGTTGTTACTCAGGGTGTGGTGCTAATGAGAGACAGTGTGGTAGACCATACAGGTTGTTACTCAGGGTGTGGTGCTAATGAGAGACAGTGTGGTAGACCATACAGGTTGTTACTCAGGGTGTGGTGCTAATGAGAGACAGTGTGGTAGACCATACAGCTTGTTACTCAGGGTGTGGTGCTAATGAGAGACAGTGTGGTAGACCATACAGGTTGTTACTCAGGGTGTGGTGCTAATGAGAGACAGTGTGGTAGACCATACAGGTTGTTACTCAGGGTGTGGTGTGCTGTGGTCAATGTCTCCACCTATTGATGAAAAACAGAAGTAAAACCAGCAAACAACAACTGGAAAACTGGACAAGCTTTTTTCAACTACAGTAGGTGTAATTGATATACCACCATTACTTTATAATATATGTTGGGTATTGAAAATTAAACAACAGGGCTAAGCAAAACTAGGAATAATAACACAAAACATCATAAGCTAAGGCAATGACAGAGAACCATGTCTTTCCTACACAATATTTATGCACAGTATTTCCATCTGAACATTCTGTAAAGTCGAACTCGACCCAGATGGATCCCATGACAGGACAGTGCAGACATTAATCATCTATGTAATTAGTTTGTATTCTGAACATAAATGTTAGATATTAATTATTCCTTACCACAACAGATAGTCAAAATCAATCATCCCTTACTACAGCGAGTTGTTGGCATAATAAGAACACATTTGATCCATAAACCTTACTGAGGCTTGTGATGAGACCTCTCTTACCAGGATGAGGAAGGTCTTCCATGTCCTCTAGTGGAATCATTTACTTATAAGAGTTGGAAGCAGCTGTTAGAAGTCTTTCTCCTTAACAAAGGTCCCTGAAATGTTGAAGGTCAAAGGTGAACACTGCGCTTCACTATGTAGTGATCTGTGACTGTTACTGCACATCCTGACAACAATGCAGTGGATTGTGAATGTTAGCGTTGGTCATATCAATTGTGAAATACAGTTGACTCCTGACAAAATGTTCATTGTTTTCAACTGCATACCGTTTTTTATTTAAACAGGGAGTCACATTGAGATTAAAATATATTTTACAAGAGAGCCTTGTACACATTACAATAAAAACAGAATATTAAAACAACATACACGTATAAAACAATAACATTCAGCACAATAAATAAAAACATCTAATAAAAACAATCACATTCAATTACATAGAGATCCTCAATCAATGTAATTGTGCAATTACAGTAAATGAATGTAGGACAAAAACACAACACACTTTTGTGCTGAAATTAACAAAGATGTGCCATTAATAATGCACAACAATGATTGGTCATACATCTACTATATTTGATCTGATTGGTCATACATCTACTATATTTGATCTGCATGCCTCATATTGAGGAAAATATTTGACTACTATTGAATACACTTGAGTTTGCAACAAGAGGGTAAAATATCCAGCTATGATTCTATGACGAGATGCTCACTTATGTGTTGTTGATGTCGTGGATACACCTTGGCTTCATGCCATTTTGGTATTCAGAGAAGGAATGGGACATCTAGTTGATGTTGACCACTGAAGTTATGTTGACAAACCAGAGTTCATTTCCGTAGACTTTACACAATGGACACTGTCCATCACAGTTCTAAGTGTCAGAAGCATTGCACTTCAGCCTACATACCTGCTGGTGGGTAGTTTGAACTCAACTGTTTTCATTATGTGGTCCTATGGATTCATGGGACAACCATTAAATTTTTTTTTTTTAAATCTATTTTTTCTACGAGTGAATTTCATGTTACTATTTTAGCATTGTTCACACATTTGCTAAAAGAAACAGTCACACAACCATTCAAAACAAACAAAAAAGTTAAGGCAACTTTATTAGGCATAACTCCATTTTTGAACTAGTCATTCTTCATACAAAAAGACAATATTAAGACTGGTTAGAAAAAAATACATCAAATGTGAAAATCCTATATAAAGGGGCCATTTGACTGGGAAAACTATCATTAAAATGAATAAGAGAAGTACAAAGTAGTTGGTTATCAAATACCACATTTTGGGCACAACATATAATATTACACAGGCTTCCTGCATAAGACAAGATTTAATATAAAAAATATATACAGTATTCAACAAACAAAAACAGATCATGACTTCATAACTTGACAACACATTCCTTAATATTTTCAGTCAACATAATGGTTGAAAACTTGCAACAAAGCATTCAAACAGAAATAACTTTACACTTACGGTATGCAAAATATCCATACAATTTGCCTTGTGAAATATTTTTTTACAGGCAGAATTTAATTCATTCTTAAGACACTAAACTGAATTTTGTACACACACACACACACACACACACACACACACACACACACACACACACACACACACACACACACACACACACACACACACACACACACAGTCTTCCTCTGACAATGCGCTCTAAAACATACTCATTCATTGGTATGTTGGTCCAAAATGTTCAGGAGATATTCCATAAGACTCCTTTTCTGGCAGGATTTGTCTAAGTGGCGACCCTACTTTTTCACAGTGACGTTGTACGCAACAGGTCCTCTAAATGTGAACCCCAAGTAGAATGTGATGTTTTCATTGCCATAGGGCACAGAGGCTGCTTTCAGATGAGGAATAGTGAACTTCTTCTCTTTTGGGCCCTCAAGGTACACTATCCCATCTTCTGTCCACCCAGACACAGTCCTGAGAAGTTTTGCCATCTCTGGCATTTTCCACACCTCCCCACTGAACCACTTCATTCTCTTTTCTGAGATGGAGAGGACCTTTGTAATCGTTTCAACCTTGCTTTTGTGAACAATCTTATCCCACCCACTTCCATTACTAAGGAAAAAGTGGGTGTAAATCCTTTTCTTCCTTTGTGGTATATCCTTCATTTTGGTCCAGTAGCTCCTTTTGAGGTACTCAACAGCTGATAGAACAATGTTGTATTTGGTCTCTTTTTCAGGGTCTGTGTCATGATCTTCTGGCCAGAAGAGCAAGATGAGCAGGAACAGAGCACTGGACAGGCACTTCCGTTTCTCTTTTGGGAACTGCTGACTGAGTTTCTGAAGGTCTTTCAGAGCAGCCAACTTTGGAGATTGGGTTGTAAGGCAACTCAGAGCAATATGAGCTGCTATGTAATTGACAAGATCCATTTGATCCAGCCTGGCCATCAGAGGGTTGCTGGGGTAGAGCGATATGATATTCTCTAGGACTTTGACTTGGTCTCTTTCTTTCTGGTCAGTCAGAAGGGAGAAGATTGAAGTTATATTCCCCCCACCAAGCCGGTAAATGATCATGCGTTTCATGAAAGGAGTTAAACTGCCAGGGTTCAACTGGCACAGCTTTGGGGCAATGCCAATAGAGGCATCACTGAAATATTTACCATACTCAGAGGATTTTCTTACCAACCATGTCATTGGATGGCTTATTTTCATCTCAGAGCTTTCAATTGTCTCCTCCTCATCTGCACTGATGTCTGTCTGGAAGTAACTCAGGTCCTCCGAGATCCACTCCAGGGCTTCATGCAGTGTCATTTGAAGGCCTTTCAAATTGATGTGAAAATTCTCCCAGGGCTTCTTCACTTCCTCAGGAATGTAATCAGTGAGAAGGTACTTCATACATTCTGAATGACCATACGTTTTGCTTGAGAAAACACGCAATGAGAATACGAGCTTCAACAGACTGCAGCCAACTTCAACTGCAGCAAAAAAGCCACTGTTGTTCATGTTTTCAAGGTCCGAGATAGCAGATTTCTCACATTCTCTGAAACACTCCATTGCTTTCAATGCAGTTTCAACAGCGTCTGCTGTATTTTCTGCCGTTTTTGGTACTTTCTCAATTGCTTTACACTTGGCATTGAACCATCTTCTGTATACCTGGCCTTTCGTGTCAAGAATGTAAGAGTTGTTAGGCATTTGTTTTGCTGCTATCTCCGCCCAATCTTTTGCCTCTTCAAACTTCTCATGGGAGTAATTCAGGCGAGCAAGTTGCTGAGCAAAGAATGCATCTTTGTTGAAGCGTTTGTATGCCTCCTTGAGGAGCTCGATTGCCTTGTCAGGGGTTTCCTTTTCACTCACATGTTCAATGAGAGGAGAGAAAAAGCTGTTTGATTCATCACCTTTACTTACTCTGCAGCGTCTCATGAACAGGGCTCGCAGGAACTTCCCATAATCTTCTTTTCCAAATCTGTGCTCAAAAAGCACATCCTCGTGGAGAAGATCCATGGCCAACCCACTTTGCAGTTTTTGGTCACCAAGGAGCTGCTGAAGGATTTCCTTTGCAACAAGTGGATGAATGATTCGAACTGATTCAATGTGCGTCTTGTCATCTCTCAGATGTATAAAGACAAGTTTGGCCTGCTCACTCAGTGATCTCTCAAAAGCATGCTGGCGGAATCGATCCATATGAATGGTGAATACTAGCAGAGCTTCGCAATGGGACTGGGAAATGAATGAGTTCTGAACATAAGTGTTGAGCAATGCCACATACCGAATGAGCCGAGTGACAACCGCTTCATGATCAATGTCTTGCAGCAGATGTTTCACAAATTGCGCAACATACTCAACAATCTTCTGGTGTTCAAATTCTTCACTCATCAAGACGAATGTCAAAATAAATTCTGGCTGGTACTGTTCTTCAAGCTTCTGTCGTTTCCCAGCAAACTGTCTCTTCTCTTCTTTTGATAGTTTGTGAGTGACAGCTACATTCTGCAATGGTGAGTCTTTGCACATCTTCTCTGGGTTATGTGATCGCCTGCAGCTCAACATAATGAAGCAAGGTGTACCTTGTTTGATTTTCTTAGTGTTGATGGCAAACTCTAATTCATTCCTCAGCTCATCAAGGTATTCTTTGTCACAGTCCTCAATCAGCAGGAGCACTGGGAGACATTTCTCAGGATCTTTTTCCTCATACTCTCTGAGCTGGACAGCATGTTCAGATACAGTGGCTGCGGAGTATGACGGCTTCACAACAGCACATCTTAGGTCTGTCCTCTTGTTCCATAACACTTGCCTTCCCACTGTGCTTCCACCGCTTCCTGGGTGATGGTAGATGTTGATACTGTTCACAGGTCTGTCTACACCCCATTTCATAGTGTCTGTGAGAAGTTCGGAGACCTCCCTGTATGCATCCCTTTGAATTACTTCTCCAACAAACCTCTTCTCTGCAAGCCAGAAATTCAACCAGGTCACTCTTCCCCCGTGGTAGAACTGTCTTTCAATGTTTTCTTTTTCTGCTTTGATGTAATCATCGCTTGTTTCATCACAATGATTGACACTCAGGATTTCCAAGGAATACATCCTTTCCTCGTCACGAGTTTCAAGAAGGCACTGTCCTTTCAGGTAGATAGGCAAGTGTTTGGTGTCTCGAGATGTTACAGGTTGGATTCGCTGCAGTGTCGCATCAACATGGCTCATTTTCATCCCGACAACACTGGAACGGTTCACAGTTTCTGTTCCACATGAACCCTCTGCAAAACTTTGCCATTTTTGATAGTTATCCTCAGATTCTGAGATGCAAATGATGTCTTCATGGCCTTCCATATCTGTGAAGAACTCATAGAAGGTGTGCAAAAGTGGTTTCTCAACAGGGGATGTGAGAAGGAAGACCACCAGGAATGCTCCTTTTGGCAAGACCTGTTTGCAGATCAATGACACAGATTCCCTCAGGAGTGTAATTTTTGTTTTGATCCATGTCATCTCATCACAGGGGTTTTCATTCCCTTTGTAATCGCTTCGTCCGTTGCAAAATATCCAGCTGGTTTGCTCAAACAAATGCAAATGGCTCACAAATTCTCCAATGCTCATACCACTTGATATTTTGTAGTTCTGCATGAAATGCATATTTGCAGCATGGTGCTGAATATATTTACTGCACAGTCCTGACAGCTTGGAATCTGTGTCAAAGTCAAACACACAAAAAATATTCATGTTGAGCAAGAAGTCAATGCTGCTCAAATCATCTGGTTTGAACTTGTTAGTGACAAGAATGTACCATTTCTCCTTTTCAATGAATTTCTTGCCACTGGTTATCAGCATGGTGAGTTTCCTTCCGAGGTCTTGGCAGATGTCCGGGGTGTTAACGTATCGACAATGCTCAGCCTCTTCTCTTTGGGCATCTCTGTCTCTGACTCGCTGGTAGAAGTCATTTTGATCACTCACTGGCTCGGTTTTTGATCCTACCCTGCGATAGATTGTTTCCTTTTCATGCTCAATCTTGTTAGAGGACTCTTTGAAGTTTGGCAGGCGAACAGAGTACACTCGGTTCTTAACAATGCTTATGGAGGGAACAATATCAACCTCCACCACATACCTTTTTTCTGTGCTATTTATGTCCATAACCTCTATAAACCGAGGTGGACGTATGCACTGTCGCACATGCTCGCTGTCAGAGCGAGAGAAACTCCTCTCAATGTGATCCAATGCATCAACATATATATCTTTCTCAGAAACCAGAACACCAATTATCTCACCATGCACATAGCCGGCATCATCCCTACTGTCCATCACACCAAAGTGTATTGTGCCATTTGATCTGATATTCATGCAGCCACTACCGAATTTGAGAACCTCTTTGGCAAATTTTGCCTGTAGTCTTGTGCGGTCCAATTTGGCAGCATTGTCAAGTGACTTGTACTCATGACAGGGAGATATCAGATCAAATACACCAGATTCAGGTTGCAGAACACTATGTTTGACATATGTGAAATCAATGCCTTCTTTGCCAAATGGCCGTGGCTTGCAGTCTTTCTTCGTGGTTAACACATTGTCCTCAACAGATTGTCCTTGATGAGTTTGTTTCTCTTCCTCTGAAAGGCCTTGATCTGTCTCTGGAATCTGGGGAGCTGATCCCTGCTTCTTCTTTTTACTTTCCTGTTCACTATTGTTGCTACTTTGAGGCTTTTCCTTGCCCTGAGTTGTCTGTTTGGTGTCTACAAGCTCATTTCTCTTTCTGATGATCAACAGAGCTGGTCCTGATTTCATTCCAATCTCTTTTCTCAGATAGTCCTCAGTCAGTACAAGGAGAATTATCCCATCTACCTCTTCCTCATAAAGCTTCTTGATGTATTGCTCCTTCACTCCAATAGTTCTTAACCAAGAGCTCACGTTGGAGTCAGTCCATTTTTCAACAGGCAGTTCATCAGGTTCCTCTGCTGTAGAATATAATAGAAAAATCAAATAACTGATTTATTACCTATATGAAGTATTAGTAGAATATAAAAACATCATTACACCAATATCTCAAACTATTTCTTACCCATTATTGCACTTCAGTCTACGAGCTCACTGCTGTGTAGGGTCTTGCATAATCAGTCTGAGGAAAATAGTAACTATTAATCAATCAACTACATCATCTGAAATAGCACTGCTTGTTTTTCTACTGTGTGTTGCTCAGTGAAACATATTTGAAATTAACAAACTACAAAGAAGTACATCCTTTAGTAGGCTGTGAATATATTTTAAAAAATGTCTTCTTTCTTGGTAGCCCAGTAAGCAAAATGACCTTAAATGATGTTGAAAAAACATCTGACATTGGAACCATGTTAATTTTCAGTTGTGAAAGTTTAAAATACATATTTTAGGGACGTTGAAAAGACGACTCCTCTGGGTGTTGAAATGGTGTCTGACATTAAAGCCATGTTCATTTTCAGTTCTAAGTGAAAGATAAAAATCTGTATTTTTTGCTGTAGTTTCATAAGGTCAAATTGTAACCATAACCAATTTCACTGACATCTCATGTCAATGATGAAAGTATTATGTCTCAATCCCAAAAATATTTGTTTCTGATTGATTTATTATTGCTCTCATCTGTCACTTGCACTTATATTAGCCATTTCAAAAGCTGAAGAACTGGCAGTGATCATGTTCAAAGTTTATAGACACAACCAACCGAACACTAACTACAACAATATTCTCTATCGACATAATGTTTTAAAATATACACTTGCAAATAACACTGGGTATTATTCTAATGAGGTCCACCCCAAACAAGGCCAAATTGAGTTGGTCCGTCGGCGTTAATCGCATCTCCATTTTCTTCACTGCACGGATCCTTTTAAACACACGCATTTCCGCACGGAAGCTGTTAAGCACAGAACACAGCTACAGTCAATGCTTGCTGACGTCGCTGATGACTCTAGCCAAAATCATGTAAAAGTTATGCCCAATGTCACAGGAGCTATGATTTTTTCATTCTGCCACTGCTTTAAAAAAAAAACAACTAAACTTTCAGGGCCAAATTAGAGCAAATTCACATTTTTTCAATAATCGTGATTAATCTCAATTAACTAACGCAATTAACTATTTTAATCGTTTGACAACCCGAAAGAATAGACATTTTCAACGTCCGTAAATTACATCTTTTAAACTTTAACTTAGAACTGAAAATTAACGTGACTGTGTAACGGATGTGAAACGGCTAGACGTAAGCGACATTAGACGTAAGCGACATGCTTCCTTCATGAAACACAACTGCGGGTGTTACTCTACTCTAGTTGTCAAAGCCTAGATGACAGGCCGAGAAAGCTGCTAAATGGATCTAAACAGTGAACTGTTTTGGTCACACCACTTCCCGCAAACCAGCCACTTTACAGTGAGAGTGTTGAAGGGGCTCCTGCACTCTGGGCACTCTGGGTAGTCTAGAAGACAGAGGCAAATCGCATTCAGATTCTCCTCCTCACAAGCCATGCACAGCGCGCCATAGTTTCCTAGAGGGCGGAAAATAGGCTAGAGACAGCGGTGATATGCTACATGAAGATGAAATTGACAACCATTTCAAAACAGAAACACATGCATTGGCTAAATAGATACATTGCTGCATTGCAAATATAAAAAATGTAGACAAAGATAAATTCATTCACACAAGGAACCCACAGACCTGTCAGTGGCAGTGTCCCAGACAACAATATCTAACCTGTTCCGAATAAATTACTGTCGGGTTGCAGTAGGACGATATTTGCAAATTGGTGTGAACGGTGTCATTAAACAAGACGTTCTCATATTATTTATTTTATGTACTTGGTGAGAGGGCCTTTAGCAATGTTAGCTAGCTAGGGTTCACCTATTTGGCTAATAGCTTAGCTAGCTAGTACCACCTTAGCCAAAGACAACTGCGTGAATATTGGTGTTTCTCCGGTCTTGAGTCTCATATCACCATAGCATTGTGAGGTGTACTAAACGAGAGAAGCAAGCTGGCCAGTAGCTAGTAGGCTTTTCAGCATTGTTGTGAATTAGCCTTCATGCGTGATAGCAACACTACCTGAGCAGGTAGGGAACTCCAAGTTATCTAGCCAGGTGTATGCCACTATGTGCATGTAGGACTGCTAGTGTGGCTAGCTTGCTAGTTAGAAGCCTCACAGGTAATGCTAGTTAGGGCTAGCACAGTGTGAATGCCACGGCCATGAAGCTAGTAATGCATTATATAGCTAGCAACTGCCTTACGGCTAAGGTAATCAGCATATTGCTGGTCGGAGTGTGGGTTATTCACAAACGAGTAAACATAGGTTTTAACCAAACGAGAGAATGGCTCAGTAGGAAGCTAGAAATCTAGTCATGCTGAGGAGAGCTTTAATGGATGCAGTCACATCCACAAGGAAGAGAAGCAAGAATGACCAGGAATGTGTTCAGTACGTTTTTAAAACCTGGAATGTTCAATTGAACGGAAATGGCGCTTTACTGAATGACCAGTTAAAAATGGGGAGCGGTTGGGTTGTGGAACAATTTCAGCATTGCCACTGCCCGTAAAATAAACTCACCAAAATAAGAAACGTCCATTCTTCAGGACCCCGTCTTTCAAAGACAATTCATAAAAATCCAAATAACTTCACAGATCTTCATTATAAAGGGTTTAAACACCGTTTCCCATGCTTTTTCAATTAACCATAAACAATTAATGAACATGCACCTGTGGAATGGTCGTTAAGACACTAACAGCTTACAGACGGTAGGCAATTAAGGTCACAGTTATGAAAACAGGAGACAAAAGAGGCCTTTCTACTAACTCTGAAAAACACCAAAAGAAAGATGTCCAGGGTCTCTGCTCATCTGCGTGAACCGTAGGCATGCTGCAACGAGGCATGAGGACTGCAGATGTGGCCAGGGCAATAAATTGCAATGTCCGTACTAGAGGTCAACCGACTATGATTTTTCAATGCAGATACCGATTATTGGAGGACCAAAAAAAGCCGATACCGATTAAATCGGCCAATTTGTATTTATTTATTTGTAATAATGACAATTACAATAATACTGAATGAACACTTATTTTAATTTAATATACATAAATAAAAATACATTTAGCCTCAAATAAATAACGAAACTTGTTCAATTTGGTTTAAATAATGCAAAAACAAAGTGTTGGAGAAGTAAAAGTGCAATATGTGCCATGTAAAAAAGCTAACGTTTGAGTTCCTTGCTCAGAACATAAGAAAGTTGGTGGTTCCTTTTAACATGAGACTTCAATATTCCAAGGTAAGAGGTTTTAGGTTGTAGTTAATATAGTATTTATAGGACTCTCTCTCTCTATACCATTTGTATTTCATATACCTTTGACTATTGGATGTTCTTATAGTCACTTTAGTATTTCCAGTGTAACCGTATAGCTTCCGTCCCTCTCCTCGCCCCTACCAGGGCTCGAACCAGGAACACCAGGAACACGACAACAGCCAGCCTCGAAGCAGCGTTACCCATTGCTCCACAAAAGCCGCAGCCCTTGCAGAGCAAGGGGAACAACTACTCCAAGTCTCAGAGCGAGTGACGTTTGAAACGCTATTAGCGCGCACCCCGCTAACTAGCTAGCCATTTCACATCGGTTACACCAGCCATTAGGCTGATAGGCTTGAAGTCATAAACAGCACTGTGCTTGCGAAGAGTTGCGGGCAAAACGCACGAAGGTGCTGTTTGAATGAATGCTTACGAGCCTGCTGCTGCCTACTATCGCTCAGTCAGACTGCTCTATCAAATCATAGACTTAATTATAACATAACACACAGAAATACAAGCTTTTGGTCATTAATATGGTCAAATCCGGAAACTATCATTTAGAAAACAAAACGTTTATTATTTCAGTGAAATACGTAACCGTTCGGTATTTTATCTAACGGGTGGAATCCCTAAGTCTAAATATTCTTGTTACATTGCATAACCTTCAATGTTATGTCATAATTACGTAAAATTCTGGCAAATTAGTTCGCAATGAGCCAGGCTGACCAAACTGTTGCATATACCTGGACTCTGCGTGCAATGAATGCAAGAGAAGTGACACAATTTCACCTGGTTAATATTGCCTGCTAACCTGGATTTCTTTTAGCTAAATATGCAGGTTTAAAAATATATACTTCTGTGTATTGATTTTAAGAAAGGCATTGGTGTTTATGGTTAGGTACAGTTGTCCAACGATTGTGCTTTTTTCGCAAATGCGCTTTTGTTAAATCATCCCCCAGCGTAGCATTGATTATATGCAATGCAGGACACGCTAGATAAACTAGTAATATCATCAACCATGTGTAGTTATAACTAGTGATTATGATTGATTGATTGTTTTTTATAAGATAAGTTTAATGCTAGCTAGCAACTTACCTTGGCTTCTACTGCATTTGCGTAACAGGCAGTCTCCTTGTGGAGTGCAACGAGAGGCGGGTGGTTATAGCGTTGGACTAGTTAACTGTAAGGTTGCAAGAATAGTTCCCCGAGCTGACAAGGTGAAAATCTGTCGCTCTGCCCCTGAACTAGGAACGGTTAACCCACTGTTCCTAGGCCGTCATTTAAAATAAGAATGTGTTCTTAACTGACTTGCCCAGTTAAATAAAGGTATAAAAAACAAAAATGTGCTTTTTTTTATCTGCAAAATCAGCGCCCAAAAATACAGATTTCCGATTGTTATGAAATCTTGATTGGCCCTAATTAATTGGCCATTCCGATTAATCGGTCGACCTCTAGTCCGTACTGTGAGACGCCTAAGATGGCGCTACAGGGAGACAGGATGGACAGCTGATCATCATCGCAGTGGCAGACCATGTGTAACAACACCTGCACAGGATCGGTACATCTGAACATCACACCTGCGGGACAGGTACAGGATGGCAACAACTACCCGAGTTACACCAGGAACGCACAATCCCTCCATCAGTGCTCAGACTGTCTGCAATAGGCTGAAAGAGGCTGGACTGAGGGCTTGTAGGCCTGTTGTAAGGCAGGTCCTCACCAGACATCACCGGCAACAACGTCGCCTATGGGCACAAACCCACCATCTCTGGACTAGACAGGACTGGCAAAGGTGCTCTTCACTGACGAGTCGCGGTTTTGTTTCACCAGGGTTGATGGTTGGATTCGCGTTTAACATCAAAGGAATTAGCGTTACAGCGAGGCCTGTACTCTGGAGCAAGATCGATTTGTAAATGTAGGGTCTGTCATGGTCTGGGGCAGTGTGTCACAGCATCATCGGACTGAGCTTGTTGTCATTGCAGGCAATCTCAACGCTGTGCGTTACAGGGAAGACATCCTCCTCCCTCATGTGGTACCCTTCCTGCAGGCTCATCCTGACATGACCCTCCAGCATGACAATGCCACCAGCCATACTGCTCGTTCTGTGCGTGATTTCCTGCAAGACAGGAATGCCAGTGTTCTGCCATGGCCATTGAGCCCGGATCTCAATCCCATTGAGCACGCCTGGGACCTGTTTGATCGGAGGGTGAGGGCCAGGGCAATTCCCCCTAGAAATGTCCAGAAACTTGCAGGTGCCTTGGTGGAAGAGTGGGGTAACATCTCACAGCAAGAACGGGCAAATCTGGTGCAGTCCATGAGGAGGAGATGCACTGCAGTACTTAATGCAGCTGGTGGCCACACCAGATACTGACTGTTACTTTTGATTTTGACCCCCCTTTGTTCAGGGAGACATTATTCAATTTCTGTTAGTTACATGTCTGTGGAACTTGTTCAGTTTATGTCTCAGTTGTGGAATCTTGTTATGTTCATACAAATATTTACACATGTTAAGTTTGCTGAAAATAAAACGCAGTTGACAGTGAGAGGACGTTTCTTTTTTTGCTGAGTTCACGTCACCTGTTGCTTCAAGCCACACCTCGCTACACCCAACAAACCGGAGCAAACGTACCTCAGTCTGTTCAAGAACATTCAAGAACGTTTAGGGAACACGTGTCCTTCAGTACAAACCGTTTCACAACGTAGCAAATGTTCAAGCAAACTGAACGAACCTCAGTTTACAGGTGAGTGGCTCCCTTTATAGATCCCCACAGTGGATGTGTCATAATACCCATAAAACCTAGCGGTCAAACAAGGGAAATGGTTTAAATGATTTTCTCACCATTCGTTTTCCCCATTTTAGAAATACTTAAAACAAGGGCCGTGTTTTGTGTAGGCTTACCCTGGTGTGACGTTTTGATATTTGTGTAAATCTCTCTCAGACAAGGTGACTTTTAAATCAATACATTCAGCTCTATTTACTCTCAGATTCGAAAAATGATAATTAATGACATCATGCAAGACTACAAATACATGCATGTCTCTCTAGCTGACACCTTTGCTAACAGGTATTGTTTTATTTTAAAACATGACCAAAACAGTTTTTTATTTTTATAAATGTGACCAATTTATGCATTACTACATTTTGCTAACATTAGATAGTTAATTCAGAGATTCTTACCTTTGCCTAGATTCAGCAGTCTCGTTCAGATAGTATTTGTAGTTCTGTCGGATAGCCTCATTGGCAGCTAATTAGCATTTCAGTTTTTTTATACCAGCGAATATATTAATAAGTCACCTTGTCCGAGAGAGATTTACAGTTATCAAAACGTTACACCAGGGTAAATTTACACATAAGAGTCTAAAATCCCCTTTGGGAAAAATGAATGGTTTAAAAACGATTTGAACCATTTCCGTTTGACCGCTAGGTTTTATGGGTATGACTCATATTGTGGTACTCTTTGGAGGAGAAGCTCACCTCATTCGCGGGGAGGTGCCAAGATGGCTGCTTGAACAGACGCTTTTTTACCGAGCTCCGCACCAAACTTCAGAAAGATTGTGAAAAAAAAAAAAAAAAAGTTTAGTCATTATTATTTTTTATTTGTTCAAGATATAAGACCTTTCCTGTGACTGGAATGATAATTGGATCATTTATTTCAGCATGCCCAAGCAAAGTTGTGACAAAAAAAGAAAGGAAGAAGTTAGCCGTTCTATTGCTAATCAACAAGAGAGAAACGTGCTTATAGACAACTGCCATAACTACGCTTCGCCTATGGATAATAGCATGCTTTCGAATGCTGAAGATGACGAATTCTCCTCTTCACCGGTTACTCCGTGCAAACCTCCACCCTCCAAAAAACCCAACATGAACTCTGACATCGTGGCTACCCTCTCCTTACTCATCAACTCCAGGTGTGACGCCATTGAGAAAATGGTAAGCGCGAACACCATGGTTATCGAAGGCTTGAAAAAGACTGTGGAGTTTGCATGTGGTGAAATTAATGATGTGAAAACGAGAGTGGCAAAAGTTGAAAAAAATGTGGAAAGGGTGGAAAAGAATAATAATGTCTACCATAGACGTCTCACTGATCTGGAACAATACACAAGAAAATGGAACCTGAGACTCTACGGCTTGCCAGAGGTGGAGAATGAAGATGTGCGAGGAGAGGCTATCCGTATCTGCCAAGAAGTTTTGCCTGCAGAGAAAAACAAAGTTGGTGATACCATCGACGTTGTACATCGCCTCGGAAAGAAGCAACAGCAAAACGATTCAAGACCCAGGGGTATCATCATCCTATTCACTACCAGATTCTACAGGGATGCTGTCTGGAAAGCTGCTAGGAAGAACGCCTTCCTTCAGAGCCATGGTATGCGTTTCGCCGAGCATCTCAGCCCGGAAGACATAGAAAGAAGGAACAAGTTGTGGCCAACGATCAAGATAGCACGAAGTGAGGGGAAGGCTGCTTACTTCGTCGGAGGACGAGGTTTCATCAACGGTTCAGAAATCCATGTTCCTCCCTAAAATATCACCAGAAAGAACAGGTTGATGGTTTCAGCCATGGTATTCTCATTTTCCTTATGTGGTTTACCTAACAAGCATCAGGTGACTATTTTACAGGAATACTCAGGAATTTAAATTCATTAGTTTGTTCTTGTATGACCAGAAGACCTATTTTGTTTACAAAATTACGAAGAAGATTGAAAGCTGAATTTATGTTTTATGTATACAGTAACCAAGATACTGTTTTAAATGGCATACAGGTCTGCTCTGACTTTACACGGTTATTATTCTATTTAGTTATTAATACTTATTTCCAAAAAAGGTCTTAAGAACGTTTATATGTAAAACATTTTGTTATTCAATTATTTTATGATCAGTTTTCATATGTACTTAAAATAGTAGGTACCCTTTTATTTAAATTATTATTTGTTGTTTTATTTCTCAGAATAGTTCCTGATTACACTAAAGAGGGTTTTTAGTCTCTCTTACTACAAGAACCCATGGTTTGGTCTTGAACATAATTTCCAGTTGAGTTGAATTTCAAAGGTTATGGAATAAGCTATTTTCACTTTAAATTGACTTAAATGGTGCAGATCTCGGTTCCTTATCGTTTACGTTCACTGCTCCTACGTCTTTGACTCATCCAACTACAGTTTGTACTTTTATATAATCTTTGTTGTTTTGTCTTTGTCTATATTATCTCTTAATGCTAGGGGGTTACGAAACAGTGTGAAGCGCAAGGCCTTATTTTTATTTGCTAAACAATTTCGAACAGATTTTTGCTTTTTTCAAGAGTCTCACTCAATTTTGGCTGATGCCAACTTCTGGAGGTCACAGTGGGGCAACGATATTTGGCTTTCCCATGGATCTGAACGCTCTGCTGGTGTCACTACAATGAAAAATACCTTTGGTGGTAATATTCTACACTCGGAATGTGACCCCTTTGGTCACTTTATTTGTCTTGTGATCAGTTACAATGACATTACACTCATTACTGTAAACTTCTACGGGTACAACACCAAACATGAGAATGATGAGTTGCTTGAATCTATAGAGAAACATATACTTCATTGGTTATCTAAATTTCCCAATTCGTTATTACTGATAGGAGGGGACTTTAACATTACAATAGATAATTCAACTGATAGATGGCCCCAGGTAGGCCAACCAATCAGAATTTGGGTTTAATACTTTTTATGGAAAAGTTTGATCTTACTGATATATGGAGAGAGAGGTTTCCGGCCGAAAGATCATTCACTTGGAGTAACAAAACAGGCTCCAGACAATCCAGAATAGATTTTTGGCTTATATCCAAATGTATTGATAGTGAGTGTATTACTACAAATATTTGTACTACTCCCCTCACAGACCATAAGGCTATTTACATTGATATCAAAATATTTACCCCTGATACGAACCTTGGTAGAGCATCCTACTGGAAGCTAAATAGCTCATTATTAAATAATGATATAGTTACATTTGAGGTTAAAGATCTGCTCTCACACTTTTGGGAAAGGGCTTGTGAAGAAAAATCTTATTGCAAGAACTGGGAGCTCTTTAAATTTGAGGTGTCTAAATATCTTAGAAAATATGGCAGTAATCTTGCTAAGACCAGAAGAGCCGAGGAGGAAAAGGTGATCATTAAGATAACTTCCCTTTCTCAGAGGTCCCCAGCTGACCTCTCGGGGGAGGAGAAGATGGAACTAATTGAGTTACAAAATAAACTGGATAACATATATAAATTAAAAGCAGAAGGAGCCTTTATTAGATCTCGGAAAAAATGGATTGAGGAGGGAGAACAGAATTCATCCTATTTCTTTAGACTTGAGAAATTTCACTCTAAAAATAACACTATCCATAAGTTAAACATTGATGGTGTTATTACAGATGACCAAAAATGAATTGCTAAATACTGCAGCAATTTTTACAGAAAATTGTATAGCTCTACGTACTGTCAGGAATCCACAGATGTGTTTTTTAACTCACTGAATAATGTTCACTCTATCAGTGATATAGAATCTAAACAGTGTGATGAACCCATCAAAGTTGAAGAGATTATAGAGTCTATCAAACATCTAAAGAACAATAAATCACCAGGTGTTGATGGAATTACATCAGAATTTTACAAATTATTGTCTGAACAAGTCCTTCCTATTTGAAGTCTTTTTAGAGAGTATTAAAAACAATGTTCTCCCTCCTACAATGAGTCATGGGTTAATAACATTGATATCTAAACCCCAAAAAGAAGTGCTGCTCATCGATAACTGGCGTCCAATTTGTCTTCTTAATAATGACTATAAGATATTAGCCTCACTACTTGCAAAAAGAATTAAAGAAGTCCTGGATGCAATCATTGATGAAACACAGTCTGGCTTCATGAGGAACAGACATATTTCTAACAATGTCAGACTAGTATTAGACGTACTTGACTACTCAGACCTAATAACTGAGGATAGCTTCATACTATTTTTAGATTTTTATAAAGCATTTGACACAGTAGAACATCAGTTTCTCTTCCACTCCCTTGAGAGACTTGGCTTTGGGGATTTTTTCTGTAAGGCTATTAAGACTCTCTATGCAAATGGTAACAGCTCTATCAAATTGAAATATGGCACCTCACCTAGATTTGAGTTAAAGAGAGGAATTAGGCAAGGTTGTCCTATCTCTCCGTACCTGTTTTTATTAATCACCCAACTTCTTGCAAATTCTTTAAATAATAGTCCTGTACAAGGTATCTCCATAGCTGGTAAAGAAATTATTATAAGCCAGCTGGCTGACGATACTACACTTTTTCTGAAAGACGCTAACCAAATTCCCATATCGATCAATGTGATACAATCCTTTTCCAAAGCGTCTGGTCTATATCTTAACATTAATAAATGTGAACTCATGGCCGTCAAAGATTGTGTGACACCTTCATATTATGGTATTCCAGTAAAAGAAGAACTTACATATTTATCCATTACAAAGGATCAGAAGTCTAGAGGCTTACTAAATTTTAACCTTCTTATTAAAAAACCCCAGAAGAAACTAAATCAATGGCTACAGAGGGACTTATCTTTAAAAGGTAGAGTCCTAATAACCAAGGCTGAAGGTATCTCTAGACTAACATATGGTGCGCTATCTTTATATCTTGACCGTAAAATAAGCAAGGAGATAGACCAGATGCTTTTCAACTTTCTATGGAGAAACCGTACCCATTACATTAGGAAAACTGTTGTAATGAACACTTATGAGAATGGAGGACTGAATTTTCTGGATTTTACTACTTTAAATAATACTTTTAAGATCAATTGGATAAAACAATTCCTAAGAAGACCCACTTCTATCTGGAATTGTATTCCTCATCATGTCTTCTCTACTTTTGGAGGCCTTAACTTCATGTTGGTTTGCAATTATAATATTGACAAAGTTTCAGTGAAACTTTCTGCTTTTCATCGGCAGGTTTTCTTGTCATGGTCCTTAATTTATAAACACAATTTTTCTCCACACAGATATTATATATGGAATAATCGGGATATATTGTATAAAAATACCTCTCTGTTTTTAGAATATTGGTTCCGAAATAATATCCTATTGGTGAGCCAACTGGTAAATGCAGAGGGTCTTTTACTCAGTTATAAAGAATTCTTATCACTTTACAAGGTCCCTGTAACACCTAAAGATTTTGCAATTGTTTTAGATGCCATTCCCTCAGGTGTTGCTATGTTATTCAGGAACATGTCAAGACCTGACCCTCAGAACCTACCTTCTGTTGACCCTGTTGACTCATCAGTAGGAAAGATTTGTTTCTCTTTTGGTCCATTCAACAACAGAGCGATTACGATCCTTGTTTCAGCAGGATGTTGTATCTATACTTTATGTCATGCCTTATTGGAATGGATTTATTGATAATATCTGTTGGAAAAAAGTTTGGATGTTGCCAAACACATACCTACTTGTTAACAAAATTAAGGAAGTTTCCTTTAAAATTATTCATAAATATTATCCTGCCAACCACTATATGAAGAAGTTTAAGGAAAACATCAACTCAAATTGCTCCTTTTGTAATGACCACCCAGAAACAGTTGTGCATCTTTTTTGGCATTGTGTTCATGTAAGAAAACTCTGGCAAGACATCAGTAGGTTTATAATTGAACACATTTATGAAGATTTTACACTATTGTGGAGAGATGTACTGTTTGGATTCTTTACATACAATAGAAATAAGCGGAATCATTTTTATGTAATTAATTTCATTATTCTTTTGGCCAAATTTCATATACGCAAATGTAAATTTACAAACAGAAAACCACATTTTCATACCCTACAAAAAGAAATTGAAGACAGTTAAATGCTCTACTAACAAAAAAGCTGTTAGAATTGTAAGTATATGCATGTCCCTTAAGGTCCTTGTGTAATTGTAATGTGATATTGTACCCCCTAGCTCGATTGTCTATTGTTTGTAATCTATGTATGCTTGTGTTCCCTCATGTGATTTATGTATTGATTTGAAATTAATAAAAAAAAATATTTTTTTTTAAAAAAAAAGCTCACCTCATTCACCACTTCACCTGTGTCTCCTGTGGTATCTGGGATCTACATCTGTTTATATTAGTTACTATGCTGTTACTAAGCAGTAATGCATTACGGCAGTGTTACGTTACTACACCTAATAGGAAATGCACATGCGCACTGGGGTGCCGGGAACTGTAGAGCACAAGGGGTTTTGACTAAACGAAAACTAACTGTACTCCCGTCTCCTGCCTGGTCATTTCTCCACAACACAAATATTACATCTCCAACAGATGATGTTTGATTGGTTACTTTGGAAGATTGTGGACATGCCCATAGCTAGACATTGAAACGAATATTTGAAATATAACCTATTTCAAGACAACGAAGCTGCTAAAAAGTTTAGTTGATTATAAAATCACAAGGGAATGCAGGCCAATGCACGGTTTCAAATAAAATGGCTCAAGCCTATTAACGTTGGCTACAGTTAGTATTTTTAGATGTTCAAGAAACTCTTTAAGTAACTACATAGCTACATAGCCCACATTAGCTACATAGCCTGTTCACACTGCTATTATGCTTTATCTTGGCCAGGTCGCAGTTGCAAATGAGAACTTGTTCTCAACTAGCCTACCTGGTTAAATAAAGGTGAAATTAAAAAAATTAAAAAACATACATCGTTTTAATAAAAATTCAGTTTAATCTGTAGTCTCCAAAAAAAACAAATATTGGGTTTACCAATGAGCGGGCGAAGATGAACCAGACGTTGGCGG
The DNA here is from genome assembly GCF_045791955.1 of Oncorhynchus clarkii lewisi. Taxonomy (NCBI): domain Eukaryota; kingdom Metazoa; phylum Chordata; class Actinopteri; order Salmoniformes; family Salmonidae; genus Oncorhynchus; species Oncorhynchus clarkii. The sequence continues at coordinate 60,916,020 of NC_092159.1, read as the reverse complement.
GGATGTTGTCCTCTGGAAAAAAAATATACTCCAGTTTTAGATTGCAGAGATAAGACTTCAATATAGTTTTTTTCCATTCAGCAGATACACTTTACACCAAACAGAAATAAAGGGCTAAGAATGTGTCTTTCCTTTGTTGGAGAGCACTCTCGACAAGCGTAGACTATAATTGATATAGTTCTCACCTCTTTAAATTGTTCCATTGCCGACATAAATATGTTTAGTTCTTAATTCGCCGCACGTCTTTCATGCTTTAGAATTGTCAGTGTGATAGAAGACGACTCTTTTCAACTGGTAGATTTCTGCTGCTGTACTAGATAGCTGGTGTCGAATGCTAAAACGCTCAGTCACTCCCTAAAACCATGGACCCGAACTACGTCAGATCCCGTAAGTTTCGTTTAGGAGAAAAGGAGAGTTATGACACTGGCAACTTGGCATGGACCCCCTCAGGCTTGCAGTGGAAGTCCGTTACATAACAGGCAATAATGAATATATTATGTTTGCTTAGTCCCAAAAATAACTGACAAAAATGTAAAGTTCAAAAGGCACAAATATAACGCTGATTTATTTGGCTTTTTCACTTAAAACAGCTGCATATTCGTTGGCAATGCAAAATGAGAAAATTCTGAAACTGTGTAGTATGGACAGTACATAAAAACAGCTTACAAAATAAATAAAATATTAGAATATTACAGTTAAATGTAATACATTAAATACCTATTAATATGTTATTCACTGACAATGGATATGATTGAATAAAACATGTTGCATTGGATCATCGTTAAGGAATATGAGATGAGAGAAATTAAATATAATTCCTCCATCAAAGAATGGACAAAGAAACTCAAGCCCATAACCCAGAATGTAAAGGGAATACATTGTAATCATCCTATCATGACTTGTAGCTGAACAAGTTTTAGTTATGCCTAGTGTGTCAAGAGATCAAGCAAACAAGACTTCGGCTGACGCCCTGCAATAAAAATAATTTAAAAAACACTATTTATTTGTGCCCGATGTACAGCACAGCACAATGCTAACAGAGATAAGATAAAGTAGAAAAGAAACACATGCTTCTACCAGTGTTCAATTCAAACACCCTTTGGAATATCTCTCCTTGACTGCACAGGAAGACAGGCACTGAAATAGTACTGAGTCAAGCAGCATCTGCAGCAGCAAGCAAAACTATTCCAGACACATCTACCCTTACAGAGCTCACATACATAACACAGTATTATATAAAAAAAGGCATAATGGCCACATATGATTTTCATTGATCAAGTCATTATCAAGTAGTCACATATACGAAAATATACACCTCTTTACAGTGAAAAGGCTCACTGAGGGAACGTTGTACAGTAAAACTACCATTGTTGACTTAAATCTTCCAACATCAACAGAAGGATTCCTCCCTTGTATTGCCAAGTATTTTGTACTCAACAATACTTGACATAAGGCGGGACTCCATTGCAAATAAAACAGGTTCTCTCTGCCCACACTAGTTCATTTCCACCCTGGCTTCTTGATGCATCGGGGGACATTGGGACGGTTCCATTCTGAGCCATTTTGTCTCAGTAGAGTAGGAAAGGCACTTGGTTTGGGCTGCTGCTGCCCCGTCGGCAGGTCCCAGGCAATGCAGGCCTGGTCCTCACCAGCACAGGAAAGAGCCACAGGGCCCCAGTATGTGTCCACTCGTAAGGCTATCAATCAATCAATCAAATGTATTTATAAAACACCCTTTTTACAACCGCAGGTGTCACAAAGTGCTATACAGAAACCCAGCCTAAACCCCCAAGGCAACGCTCCTCTGTGCCATACCCATCACCTGGCTTTCAGGCAGGCTCTGTGTCCTGTGTGGCACTGGTGGTTCAGGATTTGTGGGGGGATTTCTGAGGGTGTGGAGGGTTCTGAGGGCTGGGTGGGCAACTGTCCGTGGAGGCAGGTCTGGCAGTGTGGATGAGGGTGATGTAGGCAGCACTGGTTTGACTGGTAATGATGTGGATGATACTGGCAATATGGTTGTGTTGTTGAGATTGATAGTGACTGTATGGGTGTAGAGTCTGATACGGTCACTGAATGTATGGGGTCTGTGGATGGAATTGTGCTCGACACCATCACAGGCTGTGAGGGTACTGTGTTTGACGATGTGGGTTCCTCTGGCTGTGACGCGTGTGTGTCTGCAGCGGGGGGGGGGGGCCTTATGGTGTGTGTAGGGAGTCCGTTGGGAAGGAAGTGCCTCCTGTTCACATGTGTGCATGGCCAGGTAAGTGTGGCGCGGGAGGTGAAGTAGGTGACAAAGTCATCAGGGATGGAGCCCAGAGTCTCCTGGACCTCAGCTGGTAACTCCCTGTAATGGTGTTTCTATAGGAGGGACAAAAGAAAAAGGATTCATATACACAGACATCTAAATCAGGTAAACACACATAGGAGGCTGTTGCATAGAAAAGGGTCTGCATACATTGTTACACCAAATCATAATTCACCAACTAAAAGTACAGCTTTCATGGTTGGTAACAAATTCAAGTTAAAAAACGTTAATAGATTGCTTTTTATAAATGTAGCACAACATTTAACTGCCGAAACTGCTGTTGGTGAAGTCTCTTCCTTCGTAGGTGTTGTTAGAGGTCAGCATGTGGGAGAAGTCGAGATCAGGGATGATCGATGAGTTTCCCACTAGTAATTAGAAGTTGTAGGTGCGTTCAAGTGGATTTTTCCCAGTCGGTATATGGTAAATACCACCTTCCCACTTGGTTATGAATGCAGCATTAGTCCCACAAGCTCAAAATATCTGCAAACTAACACAGTAACAGATATTAATGCTGATTTAATTTGGCATTTTCACTCCAACAATGGCAGACATGTTGGCAAAAGGAGACAATTGCAAAACTGAAAATGGAATATCATAAAACAAACTATTCTTGCATTCAGGATGGCATGTTAGAAATGAAATCGTAACAGTAAAAGCCATCGTCAGGCGAGACTGCAAAATAATCTGTTCACTTTTGCACAAAACCCTCTTCACTTAATTTTAAACAGCTTGCATTAGACAAAATACTGTACATTCTTGGGGGTTTTGATGTACAATGAACAGTACAAAATAAACCTGAAGTAAACGTATTTCACTTAAAAAATAAAATATGAACAAACTATAACAGTTAATTCATGTAATAAATGAAGACCTATTTAACTGCCAATCATTATACAGACAATATGATTGAATAAAACATGTTGCATTGGATCATCATTCATCAAAGTTATGATGAGAGAAAACACCATTCTGACAGCAAAACCCAGAATGTGAAGTGAATGCTTTCTGTAAATCATCCTGTCATGACTTATAGCTGAACCAGTTTTAGTAAAGGCCTTGTGAGTCAGAGGTCAAGCAAACAAGACTTTGGGTGATGTCCTGCAATAAAAACACAAACAGATCACATATTGCCTTGTGCCTTATGTACAGCACAAAGCTATCAGAGATAAAAGTAGAAATGATAAACACATTATGCTTTTACCAGTGTTCAGTTCAAACACCCTTTGGACTATCTGTCCTCGCCTGCACAGGAAGACAGGCACTGAAATAGTATTGATTCAAGAGAGAAAAGCAGCATCTGCAGCAGGAAGCAAAACTATTCCAGACACATCTACCCTCACAGAGCTCACTTACATAACACAGTGATATTTAAAAAAGGCATAATGGCCACATCTCATGATTTTCAACGATAGTCATTATCAAGTCGTCACCTATACAATAATATACACCTCTTTACAGTGAATAGGCTCATTAAGAGAAATACGATTCCACAGTAAAACTACCATTGTCGACCTGTCTTTCAACAACATCAACAGAAGAATTCCTCCCTTGCTTTGCCAAGTATTTTGTGCCCAACAATACTTGAATACCTCACAATACTTGACATTAGGAGGGACTCCATTGCAAATAAAACAGATTCTCTCTGTACTACACATTACAGTTCCCACTAGTTCATTTCAGCCCTGGCTTCTTGATGCTTCGAGGGACATTGGGACGATTCCATTCGGAGCCATTTTGTCTCAGTCGAGCAGGAAAGGCACTTGGTTTGGGCTGCTGCTCCCCCCTGTCGGCAGCTCCCAGGCACTGCAGGCCTGGTCCTCACCAGCACAGGACAGAGCAACAGAGCAACAGTATGTGTCCACTTGTAAGGCAATGCTCCTCTGTGCAGCACTCATCCACCACCCCTCGCCGGCTCTCAGGCAGGCTCCGTGTCCGGTGTGGCTGGATGTGGCACAGGCAGTATGTGTGGCTCAGGTGGGATGGGATCTGTAAGGGGGGTTTCTGACTGTGTGGGGGGTTCTGAGGGCAACACTGTCTGTGGAGGCAGGTCTGGCAGTGTGGATGAGGGTGATGTAGGCTGTACTGGTTGAACTGGTAATGATGTGGATGATACTGGCTCTGCTGGTAATGTGGTTGGCACTGACTGTGGGGGGGTTGTTGTGATTGACAGTGACTGTATGGGTGTGGAGTCTGATACGGTCACTGACTGTATGGGTGCTGTGGATGGAATTGTGTTTGACACCTCAGGCTGTGAGGGTACTGTGTTTGACGGTGTGGGTTCCTCTGGCTGCGACGTGTGTGTCTGCAGCGGGGGGGTGGTCTCGGGGTGTGTGTAGGGAGTCCGTATCCAGGAGAGCTGCTCTGAGCTGGAGTAGTAGGGAAGGAATGACCTCTCGTGGGCACAGGTGCGCATGGCCAGGTAGGTGTGGCGCAGCAGGTGGGGGAAGCGGGAGGTGAAGTAGGAGACAAAGTCATCAGGGATGGAGCCCAGAGTCTCCTGGACCTCTGCTGGTAACTCCCTGTAATGGTGCTTCTAAAGGAGGGATAAAAGAAGAAGGATTCATATACACAGACATCTAAATCAGGTAAACACGCATCATTTAGCTGGAAAGACACCCATACCTTGTTTCTCATGGCACGGAGAAGATCTCTGACAGACCCTCCTTTATACGACCGGAATTTGCGTAGGTCTGACAAGAGAAAATACATGCAATGAGTAATCCACACAGTACATTCTAATAATTTATCCTAAAATGTATCATTTATCATAAAAGTCTCATAATACAGCAAGATTGAAATACCTCAATGTCCTGGTTTAAAGTTAGATATCCTATAAATATAGTCTACCTGTCAGGAAATCTTCAGCCGACTAGTTCTCCACAAGGCATGAAAACTAAAACATAACAACAAGCTAAATAGACAAATGACTGACATGCAAATTAAAAACTCATGAATGCAACAGTCACAGCAAACCTTCTCTTACCATTTCTTTCACATACAGTGGCATATTAAGATTAGAACAACCCTATGAAACAACCCTATTCAGATGAACACTCAACAGGAAGCAAAGCAGCCTTTCAGGTTGAGAAGAGCTCAGCTAAATGCTGCAGTCTGGATTGACAGGAAACGCAAACCACATCCACAGTCACTGCATTTTATATCAATGACTACACTCACATCTCTTCTGCACTTGAGAAACATTAACCCTAACTGGGCAACTAAAACTGTAGTAGGTCATCATTTCTTAATGAAATATATACCCTTTAATTTATTAAAGGCACTAGCATAGTAGTAGGGTTAAAACTGAACTCAGACCAGTCTCTTTACCAGTCTACACTCATGACATGGACAAAGTCTTGTAAGACTGGTATGTGGTTGTAGCTACAACTGATCTCAGTCCAGTCTCTTACCGGTCTGTAGAGGCACTGTGATGTGTTCCCTCCAGTCCAACTTCACCACGGCCCGCCCCCCTCGCTCCAACTGCCTTACGATTGGTCCGTCCAGCGGCTCCTTCTCTATCCTGTCACTCAAGTCCTACAGGGGAAACAAGATGAAATATGGGTTTTTATTTTTTTTAAAGAAAATGTCGTTATTGGAAAATGTTCCGTTCACAGTTGCATCTCTATACTGATTTATGTGGAACAGTTTAATTAGAAAAGTATTGGATTTGATTGTGACCTGGAAGAACTGCAGCTGTTTCTCCAGGCTCCAGAAGAAGGGGTGTTTGAGCACGCTCTCAGCAGAAGGTCTCCTCTGGGGCTCCATGTTCAGCATCTGTTCTATCAGGTCTGTGGCCACGATGTCCTCTGGGAAAGACAAGACCAAACACTCTCAGTCACTATGGGGCAGTGTGGCAGAATTGGGGTGAGCTATTGTCACTTCTCAAGGGTTATGTTATTGTTCTGTGTTGGACTGTGATGTTATGCATTTCATAACTCCTGTTATGTCTGCACCCTAAAACAAGGCCATTGTGTTCTGGAACTGTTGCTTGTATAAAATAACTTGTAACAATATGATTGTATTATTACCTTCCACTATATAAGGGACATGTAGCCATTTACTCTTGGAGCTCCTTCCCTGACTGAGATCAGAGAGGGATCTACCTAGCAGCTTCTCGTCTGCATTAAAGATTCACTATTATAAATTAGTCTCTGCCTAATCTTTGGATCAAATTTTCCACAACAGCGGTCTCTGATGTGAAACAACTGATTGTCAATGTTTGGGTTTGCATTAAACAAAATTGCAATAACATCAGGACATTATCTGTCTATAATAACTCTAATACTGCCTTTACCAAAACTGTCCAATGTAAACTTATTGCTCTCTTTGTACTTTCAAAGGCTGAACTGATTCTCACTAGCAAGGAACTACTGTTTCTTAGACAGTCAACATCCTGGTTTAAATCAAATCACTTCCAAACCAATCCTACACCAACTTCCCCTCACCGCCTTCCTGTGGGTCTGAGAACAGGAAGTGATGTCCTCACCATGTTTGTGGGGCTGTAGCTGGTCCAGGCTGTAGGCTCCCAGCAGTATGTTGGCTTGCCTCTGCAGGGACTTGCCAAAGGGATGACATCCCCAGGACACCACATAGTAGAACACACAGCCTGCAGAGAAGATGTCCACCGTGCACGTCTACAGAGGAAGAGAGAGAGAGGTTGGGCGTTCAATAATGGCGTTCTGTTGATGGTTAGCAATCAATGTCTTTGATAAAGGCAAGATAAGTGTGTAACAGTGAACTGCATTCACATCAATTTAAATTAGTATCAGACAGCGACAGTCACAGGCTTTTGTTTCATGACAGCTGCTATCTGTAAAATCAGGACCAGTCTTGTGTCCAGTAGCGAGAGGGACCACTCACAGGGTTGTCCTTGCAGTCCTCACTGAGGACCTCTGGGGCGATCCACCCCTCGGTGCCAGGCACCCCGGACCTCCTGCTGAAGCTGTGTCGGCCCACCGCCAGCTTCTTACACAGGCCAAAGTCGGAGATCATGGCCCGCGCCCGACCGTGGGCGTTGGGCATGGACACCAGGATGTTGTGGGGCTTCAGGTCTCTGTGCACTGGGGACGGGAAGAGTGGAGAAGATCAGATCAGACTGGAAGAATAACATGTAACCTAGGAGATCTTAGATGTTTACTGTACCTAGTCCAGCTGCAGTAGTCTTGTGAATCTTATTGAAAATATTACTGTATGGTAAGAACCTTTTTGTTCTTCATGAAAACCTATATTAAAACCTAGTGGGGCGGCAGGGTAGCCTAGTAGTTAGAGCGTTGGACTAGTGACCGGAAGGTTGCAAGTTCAAACCCCAGAGCTGACAAGGTACAAATCTGTCGTTCTGCCCCTGAACAGGCAGTTAACCCACTGTTCCTAGGCCGTCATTGAAAATAAGAATTTGTTCTTAACTGACTAAAGGTAAAATAAAAAAACATCTTGTGATTATTACCTATATTGAGGGAGTGCAGGTGTGCCAGTCCTGACATGGTCTGCTGCAGCAGCATCACAGGCTCCAGTCCATGTCGATCAAAATCCTGTCTCTCCACATACTGAAAGAGGAAACAAAGAGTCTGCATCCAGTGAGTGAGTAAAAGTAACAAGAAGCAAGTTTAAGAGGATGAATTAATTAATACATGAATGAGAGCGTAAGCTGAAAGGTCAGGAAGAGAGAGGGTGTTGTAGGGCTTAAGACAACTTTGGAGGGCCAGATACATTTGGCTCGTGGGCCGGGTGTTGCAGACCCATTGGTTTGGTGGTCAGTGAGGCTGCAGTACCTCTTGCAGTGAGGCGGCACACAGCTCTATGGCGATGTACTGGAACTGGCGGTCCCTCTCTGTGCAGAAGTAACGGATGACGTTGGGGTGCTCGTCCGACTCGCGCAGCAGGTCCACCTCACGGTCAGCAAAGCTGAAGCATTCTGGGAGGATCCTCTTGACTGCCACGGCACGGTTGTCAAACTGACCCCTGGTGGACAGAGCAAGGGAAGGTTAGTAGAACATTCCTAAACAGACACTTTACAAAGAAAGGTTGAGTTCTTGTCTGTATGTTTGTAAAACTGAACATTCATCAAAGTAAATGAAAAACGAAGGTTGTGTCCCAATTCTCTTCCCACTTGCACAGAAATAATGGGGATGCGGCCAAAGACTCTGGAGAGTCTATATGACGAGTAGAGATGATTGAACAACTGAGCAGTCTCAAAAAGGCACTTGACTTTCATTTCACTTTGTTACAAAATGTAGATACATTAGCCTGGGGTGAGACTTACTTATACACGATGGTTCCCTCTGCACCGTGTCCCAAAACATTTTTGGGACGGAACATTATCTTTCCAACTCTGACTATGTTGGAGTCCTCATCTGATGAACCATAAAAAAAGCACATCAGATATTGGAATCAGAAGAGTATCTTCTCTCCTTTTCAAAACAATTGCCAGGCATCAAGATGAACAGAGCAGTGCTAGACCTACTGTAAGTGTGTGAGTGAGTATGTGTGAGTAATTGTGTGCGCATCAATGTGTGTTGTCTTTATCAATGTGTGTATCCACTTGTGTCCTCCATACCTCCGTCCTCGTGCTCGTTGGCGGAGCTGCCCAGCTCGGGCACAGACAGGTTGGAGTGGTTGGATGCACGGGGGGTGATGTTGGGGGTGCCGTTGGGACTGCTGTGGTCTGAGTCAGCGTCCGGGGTCAGCAGGGGCAGGTCGGTCCCTGGGGGAGAGAACGGCTGTCTCCTCAGGAGATCCAGCCGCTCATCCAACTGCCTCTGGAACTGTTCATGCTGTAGCTGCTGCTGTTTGTGAACACTCTGGGAGAGGAGAGATGGAGAAGAGGGTGTGTGTAAACCAGAAGTACATGTATAAGTGAGCTATAGTGTTCAAGTCAGGTTTGTGTTATATCCATAACTCAGCATTTCAACTAAACTGTGGCTTTACTTCATACATTTAACACAGAGCCTACCACCATACTGGAACTAAACTGTGGCCTTACTTCCTACATTTAACAGAGCCTACCATCATACTGGAACTAAACTGTGGCCTTACTTCATACATTTAACACAGAGCCTACCATCATACTGGAACTAAACTGTGGCCTTACTTCATACATTTAACACAGAGCCTACCATCATACTGGAACTAAACTGTGGCTTCCTACATTTAACACAGAGCCTACCATCATACTGGAACTAAACTGTGGCCTTACTTCATACATTTAACACAGAGCCTACCATCATACTGGAACTAAACTGTGGCTTCCTACATTTAACACAGAGCCTACCATCATACTGGAACTAAACTGTGGCCTTACTTCCTACATTTAACACAGAGCCAACCATCATACTGGAACTAAACTGTGGCTTCCTACATTTAACACAGAGCCTACCATCATACTGGAACTAAACTGTGGCCTTACTTCATACATTTAACACAGAGCCTACCATCATACTGGAACTAAACTGTGGCCTTACTTCATACATTTAACACAGAGCCTACCATCATACTGGAACTAAACTGTGGCTTCCTACATTTAACACAGAGCCTACCATATTACTGGAACTAAACTGTGGCTTCCTACATTTAACACAGAGCCTACCATCATACTGGAACTAAACTGTGGCCTTACTTCATACATTTAACACAGAGCCTACCATCATACTGGAACTAAACTGTGGCTTCCTACATTTAACACAGAGCCTACCATCATACTGGAACTAAACTGTGGCCTTACTTCATACATTTAACACAGAGCCTACCATCATACTGGAACTAAACTGTGGCTTTACTTCATACATTTAACACAGAGCCTACCATCATACTGGAACTAAACTGTGGATTCCTACATTTAACACAGAGCCTACCATCATACTGGAACTAAACTGTGGCTTTACTTCATACATTTAACACAGAGCCTACCACCATACTGGAACTAAACTGTGGCCTTACTTCCTACATTTAACACAGAGCCAACCATCATACTGGAACTAAACTGTGGCCTTACTTCATACATTTAACACAGAGCCTACCATCATACTGGAACTAAACTGTGGCTTCCTACATTTAACACAGAGCCTACCATCATACTGGAACTAAACTGTGGCTTCCTACATTTAACACAGAGGCTACCATCATATTGGAACTAAACTGTGGCTTTACTTCATACATTTATGTCACTCATGTTCAGCTTGTTGACTGACAATTTGTACAGCCAGGTAGTAACAGCCATACACCAGATCACCACTAGGTGTCAGTGCTCCCTCACCTTGGGGTAGATGATGATGAAGGCTACCCAGCCAGCCAGGAGGAAGGTGCTGAAAATGATGGTGGCCATGTCTTTAAGCATAGAGTCCACAGGGGCCTCCACCCTCACCTGTGAGGTTCGCCCCGGCTGCTCCTGGATGGAGGTGACCGCCGGGGGGCTGGGGCCCACAGTGGGGCCTTCTCCCATGTCACTCTCATTCACCTTCTAGGGGAGGACGAGGGAGAAGATATTTTTTATACCCCAACAAAATCAAATCAAAGAGGAGAGGTTAGTTGGCATGCTGAAGGACTGAAACACACACCTCCTCTAGGGTCTTCTCTGTGGTGGGGGGGATGACATTGCCCTGCTGGCGTGGGATACTGTCAGGGAACTTCTCCAGGATCTTGTTATGGGCATCAGGAGGCGTCTCATGATGACCTGGGAGAGAAACGCATCCAACCAGCATCAGCATCATCACTGTGATGATATTACAGTGTGTGTAATAACATCTATAACATCAATAACATATTCTTAAATCATTATCATGCTGACATCACTGAAAACCAACTTCCATCCTTATTCTACAGCCACAACTGCATTGAAGTGTATGGACTTGGACAATGCTTGTGTTCCACATTTGAGAACTAACTGAGCATCCAGCAGAGGGCACTATAATAACACAAGGTAGACACTGGGGAGGGGGGAAAATGCACAAGAGGAGTGTTCTCTACCTATGAGGAGCAGGTGGTTCCTCATGAAGTTGATGCGGTTGCGTTCCCTCAGGGCAGAGTTGAATTTGACGCTGGTCCTGGGGGTGATCACACACTCCTCCTCCATTGTTACCTCCTGGCTGTTAGGACCCTCCAGCATGGGGAAGGTGCTGCCGCGGGGCTACAGGAGACACACAAACCACTAGATTATGGAACTTTTTTAAAACTAGGGAAGTCACCTAGTGATTGACATCCTTTTCAAGTACTAAGTAGTTCAATGTTAATATACACTAACTGGCCCAAAATATGTGGCCACCTGCTCATCGAACATCTCATTCCAAAATCATGGGCGTTAATATGGAGTTGGTCCCCTTTTTGCTGCTATAACGGCCTCCACTCTTCTAGGAAGGCTTTCCACTAGGTGTCGGAACATTGCTGCAGGGACTTGTTTCCATTAGGCCAAAAGAGCATTATGCACTGATGCTGGACGATTAGGCACTGATGCTCGCAGTCTGCGTTCCAATTCATCCTAAAGGTGTTCGATGGGTTTGAGGTCAGGGCTTTGTGCAGCCCAGTTAAATTCTTCCACACTGATCTCAAATCATTTCTGTATGGACCTCTCTTTGTGCACAGGGGCATTGTCATGCTGAAACAAGAAAGGACCTTCCCCCAAACTGTTGCCACAAAGTTTGAAGCACAGAATCGTCTACAATGTCATTGTATGCTGTAGCGTTAAGATTTCCCTTCACTGGAACTAAGGGGCCTAGCTCAAACCTTGAAAAACAGCCCTAGACCATTATTCCTCCTTCACCAAATTTTACAGTTGGCACTATGCAGTCGGGCAGGTAGTGTTCTCCTGGCATCCACCAAATCCAGATTCATCTGTTGTACTGCCTGATGGTGAAGCGTGATTCATCTCTCCAGAGAACGGGTTTCCACTGCTCCAGAGTCCAACGGTGGCGAGATTTACACCACTTCAGCGACGCTTGGCATTGCACATGGCTTGTGTGCACCTTAGGCTTGTGTGCCTATTTCATGGAGCTCCTGATGAACAGTTCTTGTGCTGATGTTGTTTCCAGAGGCAGTGTGGAACTCGGTAGAGTGTTGCAACCGAGGGCAAGTGGTTTTTATGCGCTACACGCTTCACCACTCAAAAAGCTGAATCCACTCATTTGAAGGGGTGTCCACATGTAGTTTAATGTTGTTAAATGTTGACAGAAACTAATACATCCTTTACTACTTAGAAGGAAACTGAAATAAGTGGGATGTCAATATCAAACGGATTACGTCAAATTAATCTCAACATCTTATTGTAAATAGATAGAAATAAGAGGTCTTGCTGATACTATCTCATGTTCCTCTGTGCTGCAGGGACCCAGGCCTGAGGGGATTGTGACCTGGGTTGTGGTCAGGTAAACAATCAAACCAACACTAGTGCAGGTCCCTGTGACTTTTAACTCACATCTTTGATCTTGGGCTAAGAGATCAGCTTCCAGAAGCTTCCAGTTGTTTGATGATGTTCTAGATTCTAGACGGAATGTCACATTTTGTTCTAACACAGAAGAGCCTAGTGCCACTCACCACGACCGTGACCCCATCATGCACCAGGGAGGGCGATGCGTACAGGCTGGTGGAGTACTTGCCTACGTAGAGTGTGGCCCTGTGAAGACAACAGAACAGGATAGTCTTAATGTTAGCTTTAAACAAGGAAGAGAAGCCTAATAGTCTACCTCAACCAGGACATTTAGAATAGGGAGATTCTCTATTATACTGTAGACCGCTTTGACTTGAGTCAGAAAACTGCACTATTTGTTACAAACAGACAATTTCACACACACACACTACAAGATCACCCACTGAAACTCTTATTTCTCCTTTCTTCTGAAATCTGGTGTAAATAGAAGTACAGAACTGTATTGTGAAACCATGACTGAAAGAGTCCATCTGTGTTGGTTAGATATGTATCACTTTATGAACAAATGAAACACCTCTACAAGTCCTGACTACACCACCACTGGCTCATGCAATCATCAAACATAGATATAAAGAGATCTTCAATACACCCCATCAATGATTCAGAGCCCTGGAATGCATATCAAAGCTCTAACACGAGATGGGGCCAACCCCTGTTCTCAGGATGGGGAGATCAACCGTAACACGTGCTGCTTGCAAAATCAACTTACACAACCCATCAGAAATTACTTGTGAGACTTCAAGAGTTCAGTTAAAGCATTTTCAAAGGGGCCCCTGTTAACAAAATAAATGCCTTGAAGGAAAACAGAGATCCGGAGTAAATTATTTAATTAATCATAAGAGAGAAGGAAGTGGCTAAATAAGCGTGAAACTAATTCAACAGAAGTCAAAGGAGAATGGTCTTGGCAGAAATGCTGTGGCAAATGCTAAAGGGGAGAGGCTCTGCTTGGAGTCTTGCTGAGCATAGACTGGAGCTGGTAGAAACCAATCAACATTGTTTATAGAAAAGGGTGGGGCTTCTATTCCTAACCCATCAGGACAGAATCCTCAACCCAGATATGCAAATATATACAGTACCAGTCAAAAGTTTGGAAACACCTGCTCATTCAAGGGGTTCTTTATTTGTTGCTATTTTCTACATTGCAGAATATATGTGTATGCACATTCAATGCCCATGGCTATGGGAAGATTTGCATGAAAGTTCAAGCTAAAACAGTAGTCAGCTCTACACTTTAAAATACCCACCCCTGGGGGTATTTACTATAGACAAACAATGACATGAGGGTAAAATGGACACAAGTGACAATGAAAAAGTTTCATCCAATTGTCTGTGTTTTTCTATGAAAGCATAAGACACCTACAAAGTCATTTCTTAAGTCAGGGTTGTGCCTCCATAGCTGAGTAACTAAAGGGAAGCCACGATCACACAGTCTACTTACATGAGCTTGTTCTTGGGCTTCTTCTCCTTGGGGAAGGGATACTTCCACTGTGTGATGCGGCCCACCTCGCCTGACATGAAGGTGAGGTAGCGCAGCGTTTCCACAGCGACGTTGGTGAGCGGCACCTTGCGCAGGCCCTCGCGCTGCCATATGTACATGGCCACCACGGGGGAGTTGTAATTCTGGATCCACTGGACGTCACCCGACTCACTGTCCACTGTCACCACCAGCCCGTCACCATTGGAGACAAAGTGGGCCATTTCTATAAGGGGAGGGGGATAGGAGGGGGGGTTACGTAAACTGTGTGTACGTATTGCATCATTGCAACTATGTGAAAGATGACGTGAGGTGGACAATACACATATATAGAAAGAGGTAGAGAGGGAAAGAGATGGAGATGTGAGGAGAGGGAGAGAAACGTGAGGAGAGAGAGGAGAATCATATACTGCTCAAAAAAATAAAGGGAACACTTAAACAACACAATGTAACTCCAAGTCAATCACACTTCTGTGAAATCAAACTGTCCACTTAGGAAGCAACACTGATTGACAATACATTTCACATGCTGTTGTGCAAATGGAATAGACAACAGGTGGAAATTATAGGCAATTAGCAAGACACCCCCAATAAAGGAGTGGTTCTGCAGGTGGTGACCACAGACCACTTCTCAGTTCCTATACTTCTTGGCTGATGTTTTGGTCACTTTTGAATGCTGGCGGTGCTTCCACTCTAGTGGTAGCATGAGATGGAGTCTACAACCCACACAAGTGGCTCAGGTAGTGCAGCTCATCCAGGATGACACATCAATGCGAGCTGTGGCAAGAAGGTTTGCTGTGTCTGTCAGCGTAGTGTCCAGAGCATGGAGGCACTACCAGGAGACAGGCTAGTACATCAGGAGACGTGGAGGGCAACAACCCAGCAGCAGGACCGCTACCTCCGCCTTTGTGCAAGGAGGAGCACTGCCAGAGCCCTGCAAAATGACCTCCAGCAGGCCACAAATGTGCATGTGTCTGCTCAAACGGTCAGAAACAGACTCCATGAGGGTGGTATGAGGGCCCGACGTCCACAGGTGGGGGTTGTGCTTACAGCCCAACACCGTGCAGGACGTTTGGCATTTGCCAGAGAACACCAAGATTGGCAAATTCGCCACTGGCGCCCTGTGCTCTTCACAGATGAAAGCAGGTTCACACTGAGCATGTGACAGACATGACAGAGTCTGGAGACGCCGTGGAGAACATTCTGCTGCCTGCAACATCCTCCAGCATGACCGGTTTGGCGGTGGGTCAGTCATGATGTGGGGTGGCATTTCTTTGGGGGGGCCGCACAGCCCTCCATGTGCTCGCCAGAGGTAGCCTGACTGCCATTAGGTACCGAGATGAGATCCTCAGACCCCTTGTGAGGCCATATGCTGGTGCGGTTGGCCCTGGGTTCCTCATAATGCAAGACAATGCTAGACCTCATGTGGCTGGAGTGTGTCAGCAGTTCCTGCAAGAGGAAGGCATTGATGCTATGGACTGGCCCGTCCGTTCCCCAGACCTGAATCCAATTGAGCACATCTGGGACATCATGTCTCGCTCCATCCACCAACGCCACAGACTGCACCACAGACTGTCCAGGAGTTGGCGGATGCTTTAGTCCAGGTCTGGGAGGAGATCCCTCAGGAGACCATCCGCCACCTCATCAGGAGCATGCCCAGGCGTTGTAGGGAGGTCATACAGGCACGTGGAGGCCACACACACTACTGAGCCTCATTTTGACTTGTTTTAAGGACATTACATCAAAGTTGGATCAGCCTGTAGTGTGGTTTTCCACTTTAATTTGGAGTGTGACTCCAAATCCAGACCTCCATGGGTTGATAAATTTCATTTCCATTGATAATTTTTGTGTGATTTTGTTGTCAGCAGTTTCAACTATGTAAAGAAAAAAGTATTTAATAAGAATATTTCATTCATTCAGATCTAGGATGTGTTATTTTAGTGTTCCCCATTTTTTTGAGCAGTGTATTTAATATTAGTTTCCTTTGATATTGGATGATGTTCAATAGTAATATGTTGTGAGGATAATGACAGTAGAAAATCATCTCCCTGGATCTATGTTCTATGAGATATGCTTTCAACCAGAGAGCAGGACGATATCAGTAACACAATACTCGTTAGTATCATGGCAAGGAAACAAAAACACGAAGCGGATTTAACTTCTTTAGGAAAACAGCCCTGATGTTGGAAACAAACATCATTGTTGTCATCCAGATTCACACGTATTTATTTTCCAAGCTATAGCACACAATATGTTACATCCAGCAGGTTTTTACAGGACCAAAGAGTTACATCTGCTTCCTGTTTTCATTTTTGCCATGGAAAATATATTGTGATACTGGCATCATCACAGCCCTACCAGACAGCAGGTCTCAAACAACTCAGTCTCTCACATACATAGCCTACATTCACTGTCGCTATCGAGAGATATAAACGCATGTCTTACTGTATCTGGTGTCGTCGTCAGGCAGCGTGGAGGCGTAGTCGAAGTAGGTGGCATTCCAGCGGAGCTCTCTACTCTTGGTGTCGTACATGGTGATAGTGTACTCTGGGGAAGGGACAACATCATATACTGTAGCCTAGAACATGTAGGATATGCCAGAGTAGTGAAACTAAACTCAGCAGGACTCAACCCATGGTGATATTGTGCTTTGGGAAGAAATGGTGAGAGCGCTCATTACAACTATACAGCTATGGTGACAACACTGGCCAAATTCATGTTCCCCTGACAGAGGTCTCCATGTCTCAAAGCATTTATACTTCTTGGACTGCTGCCCTGGCAGCCTGACCTTTACAACCGCCATAAATATCTACAACAAGCCACACACAAGTCATCTAAAGTGACATCAAAATTAAGCGGATGCCATAGGACACAGGGTATGACAGATCACCGCAGTAATAACTGGGAGTACAAATGGACATGGAAGTAGAGTAGCCTTTCCAAGGCAGTAAAGTTGCCCCTAATCGCTGACCTTGGGTCAGATTCACATTTTCCCCTCTAATGGTTAAGGTTAGGATTGGGGGAGGGGAGCTGATCCCAGGTCTGTAAAGGGGATGTGAATGAGGATGTGGAAAATGTCAACCTTAGTCTTTCCCGAGCCTGTACAGAAGTTGTAGCGATGAGACAAGATAGTAGCTACTAAAACAATTGGATACCATGAAATTGGGGAGAAAAGGGGGTAAAATAAAAAAGCCACTGGGCAATCCCTATGAGGTTCAGTTAGGCCCAGGCTCATAGAGATGTGTTCTGTCTATTCGTTTCTATGGATAGACCCGTTTGTCCCCAACCCCTGTCCCCTCTACATCCCTGCCTCTTCCTGGCTTCACCTGTTCAGCCCTAACTATCCTTTCCCCACAGTCCCAAATCTACTTACTTAATCTCCATAGGTACCTTATCTCCAGCCTATCCCAGCTAATTTGTTTGTACCGTCTAGGCCTGGGCCTAACTGAACCTCATAGGGATTGCCCAGTGGCTTTTTTTATTTTACCCCCTTTTCTCCCCAATTTCATGGTACCCAATTGTTTTAGTAGCTACTATCTTGTCTCATCGCTACAACTTCCGTACAGGCTCGGGAGAGACTAAGGTTGAAAGTCATGCGTCCTCCGATACACAACCCAACAAAGCCGCACTGCTTCTTAACACAGTGCACATCCAACCTGAAAGCCAGCCGCACCAATGTGTCGGAGGAAACACCGTGCACCTGGCAACCTTGGTTAGCGTGCACTGCGCCGGGCCCGCCACAGGAGTCGCTGGTGCGCGATGAGACAAGGATATCCCTACCGTCCAAGCCCTCCCTAACCCGAACGACGCTAGGCCTATTGTGCATCGCCCCACAGACCTCCAGAGCCTGGCACAGCTGGCGCTGCAGTACAGCGCCCTTAACTACTGCGCCACCCGGGAGGCCCAGTGGCTTAAGGGGGAGAAGTGAATAATGAATATCCCATAGAGATGTTTAGACCCCAAGCCAGCCAGGTGTAGGCTGGGCTACAGGTGCCTACCGGTGCGTCCCAGGTAGAGCAGGGAGGAGGAGGGACACAGCATCTCAGCAAAGGAGGAAGTGAGGGTCTGCTGCTTCTCCCCTGTCAACAGGTCCACCACGTACCACAGGTCCTGCTTCTTACCTGCGCATACACACAAAGTGATACAAAAACAGACATAAGGACATCATGAGGACACAAACACATGGACACAATAGGGCTGGGTGATATATATTGAATTCATTTGTTTGTATGGGAGTTTATGTCCACTTCTCGTGTCTTTTTGGTCTCGTCTCCTTTTCATGCTCAGTTTCAGTCGCACGTGGCATTGCGTACCACTAGGAGCATTTTAGCCAAAGCCTATTATTCAAGCTGTCTAGTCTGTGTTTTAATAAATATGCAATAAGTATAAAAACACAAATATATAAGGAATTGGCAACTCATTCTCATTCTCGGTAGGCCACTTGATTTCAACATCTGGCTAGCATGCTGTTCAAACAGTTGGAGACGGACAGAAGGGTGTGTTCATAACAATTCAACTGTTCTATCTAGTCAACTACCAAATAGATCCAAGTTAGCTAAACTTGAAATATAAATATTAACTGGATACTCACTAACACGTGGGCTTGTAATTGAGAGAATGTGTATGAGACCCGTGTTAATGCTCTATAATGCCTGCTACAAGAAGTGAATCCTTATTATGCATGGTTCTTTTTAGGCCACATCGCCCAGCCCTAGGAAACACAGAGCAGTCAGCCTAATAACATTGTAAAAACCTACTTGTCTCTGGTCTGAAAGAAGAGCCATACATGCAGTTGAACCACATTCAATCTGAGTTGTTTATTATGCTCATTATACTTTGAGTTAATGGGAGGGACAGAGGGCGGGCAACCTCAGTTAAGTAAAGGTGGGCTAGCACCCAGCATTCTCCCAGGGGGTAATGGGTGTTAACCTACCTATAGTCTTATTAAAAACACCCCATGCCCTGGTAGTGCACTGTCTCCCTATTGTGTTGGTGAAGGGAGTGACATTAATCGTTATTCTGGCTGGACTGTAATAACAACGCCTGATGGATTACGAAACAGTGTCCCATCTGCAGTGCTGGTGGCCCCACCCGTGAGTAAGATGTTGTTGGCTGAGCTGCTCCTCAAACTGACTTTGCAGGACGGCTTTAGACTGAAGATTACGGTTGTCTGTCTAGCACAATGTAAGGTGAAAATTGCCATTGGCCAACAGGTTTGACAATTAACACAGAAAATTCTCCCTTTGTGCTCGCAGTGGCTTCAGTGAATGGGTGTGAAAACTTCTACAGGACTAAGAAACATGACATCCATTTTCTCCGCTGAACAATGGCACGGTAGATAGGTTAGATTACGGTCACGCCTTCGTGCCGCAGTATATTCAAAGGAGCAGGAGTTATGATGACCGTGAGGTGAAAGGAATGGAAATGTAGTATAACGTCTTTTAGTTCTAACAAGATTCTATTCATTCATTAGAGGTCAGCCTGATCGGGAAATTGAACAGTAGTCCCGCTTGGTAGAGTAGATAACCATGACAACGTAGTCCAAACTGTTCCTGGTCTGTTCGAAATGTCTACATGTCATGTCAGTGTGTGTGTGTCGTCATATACTCCAGGTCTGAGAGCTGGAAGAGTTACCCATGTAGATGATCCCGTCAGAGCTGCGGCAGGGCGACGCCTGGACCAGCTCAGGTATGGTGAAAGGCAGTTTCTGTGGAAAACAGGGAAATGTCCATTGGCCCACTCATAAGCATGTTTACTGTTAGTGTATCAATATCAAGGGGTCAATGTTGAGCAATGCCATTTCATCACAAACCACATACTCACTCACAATCTCACACAGACTCTGCTACTACAACCACGCCAAACAGAAATATATGATGTGCGCGCACACACACACACCTATGTGCACTACATGTTTTGCGTGACTTGCTTATCACCTGTGGTTGGCAGATATGTAGAGGCCTTCTAGAGAAAGAGGAAACTGTCAGTTCCTCTCTAGTGAGGGGTGACCCTGTTAGTCTAATAAGGGGGTTCAGTGGTTCCTCTCTAGTGAGGGGTGACCCTGTTAGTCTAATAAGGGGGTTCAGTGGTTCCTCTCTAGTGAGGGGTGACCCTGTTAGTCTAATAAGGGGGTTCAGTGGTTCCTCTTACAGTCAGTCCCTCGTTGTTCTTCCCTCCTAGAGAGTACAGGCTGCCATCGTTAGGGTCAGGCAGAAAAGCTGGCCTACGGCGAGAGAGAGATGGGGTAGAGAATGTTAACACTCCGACAGATCATACATAATTCAAGGTGAAGTGTGCTATGACACCTGTGCACTATAGGCCTAAATAAAGTTGGATTTGATTGTTGGACAGGGCTTACACATTGTCAGATCAGTCATCAATGAACCCGGTTGTATTTTGAATAGAGTAGTCTTATTGCTCAAGCAGAACAGGACAAAAAACAGTTATGCATGCTCAGCACATTGTGTTAATTTCCTGTTGCACTCAATACACTATGACACCCAAACTGACAGACTCGCACACAAAAACTGACAAACACACAGTCTTCAGGATACTTACTCCGCCACATGTGTTGGAACCTGCAGAACAGGATCTGTCCACAGAAGAAAACGGAAGAAAATGTGCCTTTCAGTCATCAGTGCCATGAATAGTACACTACAAATGATGACAGTACCGGTTGATCAAGAATCAGCAGCATGTATACAGTACACAATATGAACCACTACACTGCTGTCTTTCCTGTTTGAATATAAACCCCATAGTTCTTCAGTTCATAAACGATTACTCCCAAACACAGAATTAACTCAGAAGGTTTACTGAAAACTTTAAGGTCAGGGATCTTTTACTCTCTGATCTTGTGAAAGGAAGAATTAAGAATCCAGCTTTAATATCGCAAATATTTTAAATTTTGCTCCTAAATTAATCTTTGTGCGCGCCTATATTTTTCAACTTACGCCACACATGCTCCTTGTAAAAATTGTCAGCATACACCCCTGCATTGTTGGTCTCAGGTTAAGCGGCTCCTTAAACCACACTTGTCCTAACTGATAAGAGGCCAACGCCCCTTATTTAGCTAATGACAACAGTATAGCCTAAATAAACAGTGGCCAGTAGCCCACAGGGGACACATTAATACTCACTGTAAAGGCCCAGGTCGTATTCTGAACTTCGCAGCTAGAAATGTATTGTATAGAGCGGACATGATTCCCTATTCTACATGATAGAGAAGCAGGTCTGTTCTACATCATATATTACTATCTGAATGTCCTGTAATGTCGCACCTCACTGAATGTGATACAGCACCCAGGCCACCCTGCCAAACTGGCACACACAGGGACCAGGGCGTAATGACATTACTACTAGACAAACACACACAGTGGCAGTGGAGTCCACAAGGTCAGCCAGATGGAACCTCTGCTCTGACTGGCAGAGGTCTGTGCTGGGTGGTTTACCTGGAACTGCGTTTACACAGGTAGGCCAATTGTGTGATGACATCTTTTACGGACGACCATGCAGGAGATGTATATATTTTTTAGTAGAACGTTTTCAATTCAATTCAAGGGGCTTTATTGGCATGGGAAACATGTGTTAACATTGCCAAAGCAAGTGAGGTAGATAATATACAAAAGTGAAATAAACAATAAAAATTAACAGTAAACAATACACATACAGAAGTTTCAAAAGAAAAGACATTTCAAATGTCATATTATGTATATATACAGTGTTGTAACAATGTACAAATGGTTAAAGTACAGAAGGGAAAATAAATAAACATAAATGTGGGTTGTATTTACAATGGTGTTTGTTTTTCACTGGTTGCCCTTTTCTTGTGGCAACAGGTCACACATCTTGCTGCTGTGATGGCACACTGTGGAATTTCACCAAGTAGATATGGGAGTTTATCAAAATTGAGTTTGTTTTCAAATTATTTGTGGATCTGTGTTTTCTCCATTTGTAACGACAGAGAGCCGTGTTCCGACCTCAATGTTCTTTCCCTTCACTGAATATGCACCTCACCTGATAGCGTAACTGTTTGGGAGGACACACTGACTATTGATGTGTGTGTTGTTGTATGAACGAGTATACTTGCCCGGCGTGTCATAAATGTCACTGGTAGGTGCAGCAGGGTCAAGACAGCGATGCATCGTTTTATCCACGCCTACCATTTATCCTAGCAACATTCAAAGCTGCGCTGATTGGTCAGAGTTCAGTTGTTCCTGCGTTTTAAAAGAACAAACGCTACAGACAGAATCGCCTCCAAAACATTGCCATCCTTACTTTGCATTTCCCCTGAATTTGGATATGAAGTTGCATTTAACTATGAAGCTTTTTAGTTTGTGACTGCAACCAGCTTGATTGACCAGATGGATAGCATTGACATCATGGATAGTTTAATTGTTTTTGGAGATAAGTAAGATGTGACTTATATCAAGTGTTATCGCTAGCTTACATCACCGATTGGGTTGAAGCTGTCTAGTAATGCGTTGACCACACTAGGAGTTCGAAGTGTTTACAAAATGACTATTGAGATACTTAGCTACATTACATTTGTGCTGGTACGCAACTAAAAGAGATGCTAGCTCTATTCATTCACCATTACTGACAATAATGTAATGTTAGCCATCTACAGTAACTTGTTGCTTGCCTTTAGTTAGGATAATTTCAAAACGAAGCCGCGGAACTCCCGCGGTTCGTGGCATGGCACGCACGAGCAAACTACGAACTCCCAGTTCGCCGGGATACCTCTTCAGCTATCTTCCGCGTATTTACTTAATCAGTATCTCCGAACTCTGACCAATCAGCACGGCTTTGAATGTTGCTAGGTTGCTTGTGGGCGTGGTTTGGCCCCATAAAAAGGACATGCCAGGGATGGGACCCATGCCAACCCTGGGTTGGATCCTACCTGCTGGGCCTGAGTGACAGGTTCCTACCTCCCTCCAGGCTCCTTCTGTGGGCATTAGTCAGTTAGGCCTCAGGGAAGACCTGCCTATCTCCTGGATGTGGGCTTTAGTTAGTTAGGCTTCAGGGAAGACAGCAGATGTTTGAGAAAGGCGACCTGGTGCTATCCCTGTCCATGTTCATATTAAAATGGCCTTTTAAGGAAACACAGGGCTCAGATGGGACCAATTCCATATTCTCATGTTTATTAATGATGTTATACAGTATCAGGTGTGACTCGCTGGTTTGACATGAAAGGTCAACCATTTGTGATCCACCGTTTCCCTGTTATTCAGCCCATCTGATACGGTTTGCATGTGTTGTTCACCTTGAATCCAACATGGAGTTTCAGTAACGTTACTAGCCTAGCTACATGACTTCTAGTAAATGGACCCTGCATTAGTATGCTAATCATACCAATGCTCATTCTGACCATGTAACCTCAGACAGGGTGTTTAGATGTGTTTTTTTTTATTGTCATGTGCACAAGCAAGTACAATGAAACGCCTTTCTTGCAAGCTCTTTTCCAACAACGCAGTAATCATTATCAGTAGTACTATAAAATAAAGTAGAACAAAAACAAGAGAAATATAAATACAGCAGAGCAGTTCACCCCTGCCTATTATGGCTGACCACGATTAAAGGCTATATCTGTCCCACTCTCTCCAGGTTAATGATTACCAGGTTAGCATGCGTGAGCAAAGAGTTCACTGCATTTACTCATTCGCCGGGAGAGCAGAAAATACAGTGAAAACACCCACCATTATCTAAACCCAGAAATGCCTCAAAAATGCCATTTACACAGTGAAAAATAATCTGTCAATACATCCCTTTATGAGAGGTAGGCCTGAGAATAACACAGTTACCATAGTTTATGATCGACAGCCTACTCCCACGCTCACTAGAGCAGTGTTGATTTCTCTAACCATTCAGTACCTCAATAGCTGTAATTACAGTATTAGTACATGCAATGATACGCAGCTGAGGTAAAAAAAAGTAGGCCGACACGTGCATTCTTCCCACTGCCTCGTACACTGTGTGATTAGTTCTGAAAATAATGTTTCTGCTCTGAATCTGGTTTCCACCATTCAACAAAAGACGAAATAGAGCTCGTCTTCACTTTCACAAACTAAAGGGGTCTCGATTGTGATCCTTGTGGAACAACAATGGCACTTTGTTTCACAGGTGTAACTCAAACAGCAGCTAAAGATTGATAGAGACAAACAAAGGCGCTAGTGAATTACTCAGGACTCTCCTCTTCTTCCTTACCCTCTTTCAGCGTCCATTTGATAGAGCCTGATTTCTTGCTGACGGCGTGTAGGTTTCCATCCAGGGTGGACACAAAGAGCAGGCTTTCGGGGAGGGAGACGGTGCTGGCGCGGCAGAAACTCTGCAAGACAGAACACAAAATACTGTAAAAGCACATCTATAGGGGAACAGAAGATAGTCTTCTTAGTGGTATTCAACATAAGCCAAGGGCCTAATCTTAGTATTCACCTCTTTCAAAAAGAGTTTAATCTACAGCCAATGCAAGTACCTTCTGTTGACCAAAGAACTCTGGCCATATCAGCCCTGATATGACCATGGCCTCTATGGCTAGACACTATAATAATGGAAAATATAGCCATAGAGCCAAGGACGCATGTGTGCCGTTGTATTGTATACGTGATGAATAATGAACGGTTTCAACTAATTAAATGGTGGTATTTTTGAACACTGATTCATAATCAGTTTGATCATACCCAACTATAAAATAGTCTACACTACATAGGAATACAGGCAATGTGCTGCCATAACAGAGAACCTCCTGCAGTTTATAAGGCCCCAGAGGAATGCCAATACTGAGAAGGACTGTTTCCCTCAAGGACTGCCGGGGCGGCAGGGTAGCCTAGTGGTTAGAGTGTTGGACTAGTAACCGAAAGGTTGCAAGGATTAACTGCTGCCCCATATCGCCAAACATTACCTTCTCCCCAAACTGGCTGTGTAAAACACTTAGGAACAGATGAGGGGTTAGATCTCGCTACCTGCCCGCGGGGGAGTTAAGGCTTCTGCATGCTTCAGTTCGTCTGTGCTCGCATAGTCCCTAACAAGACCTTCACTTCACTTGAAAAATGAGAAAAGGAGGCACGCAGAGGCCAAATCAAGCTCTGTGCCTCTTTTTTTTTTACATAATTAGTTGACAGTAGGTTGGGGCAGTACGTCCTGTATAAAACAAACTCACTCCTTTGACAACCTCCTTCACAATAGCTCTGCTCCGCTAAGAACAATAAGCATGAAAGCTCTGAAGACTGGAGGCTGCTTTGCAGTAAATGCTGTACGGCCACTTCAGACGTCAGATTGACCATGCAGAGCTTTTATTTGTTGTTTTCAAAAGGGAGTCTGTGATAAGAGTGGGCGGGAAGGCTAGGTAAGGGTCAGGACTGGGAGACTGAAGAGTGGGGAGGAAGGCTAGGTAAGGGTCTGGGGTTAGGACTGGGAGACTGAAGAGTGGGGAGGAAGGCTAGGTAAGGGTCAGGACTGGGAGACTGAAGAGTGGGGAGGAAGGCTAGGTAAGGGTCAGGACTGGGAGACTGAAGAGTGGGGAGGAAGGCTAGGTAAGGGTCAGGACTGGGAGACTGAAGAGTGGGGAGGAAGGCTAGGTAAGGGTCTGGGGGTCAGGACTGGGAGACTGAAGAGTGGGGAGGAAGGCTAGGTAAGGGTCAGGACTGGGAGACTGAAGAGTGGGGAGGAAGGCTAGGTAAGGGGCAGGACTGTGAGACTGAAGAGTGGGGAGGAAGGCTAGGTAAGGGTCAGGACTAAGGGGCAGGACTGTGAGACTGAAGAGTGGGGAGGAAGGCTAGGTAAGGGGGTCAGGACTAGGTAAGGGTCAGGACTGTGAGACTGAAGAGTGGGGAGGAAGGCTAGGTAAGGGTCAGGACTGGGAGACTGAAGAGTGGGGAGGAAGGCTAGGTAAGGGTCAGGACTAAGGGGCAGGGGAGACTGAAGAGTGGGGAGGAAGGCTAGGTAAGGGTCAGGACTGTGAGACTGAAGAGTGGGGAGGAAGGCTAGGTAAGGGTCAGGACTGTGAGACTGAAGAGTGGGGAGGAAGGCTAGGTAAGGGTCAGGACTGGGAGACTGAAGAGTGCAGCTAGTGCACAAAGGGTGTGAGGAGGAACACGTGTGCCAAGATTTAAGAACCTCTGCAAAAGAGCCACATGCTGCTGTCTGCAGAGTCACCAATATCAACATTTTGGCTCCCGAGTGGCACAGCGGTCTAAGGCACTGCATCTCAGTGCAAGAGGTGTCATTACAGATCCTGGTTCGATGCTAGGCTGTATCACAACTGGCCGTGATTGGGAGTCCCATAGGGCGGCTCACAATTTGCCCAGTGTCGTCCAGGGTAGGCAGTCATTGTAAATAATTATTTGTTCTTAACTGACTTGCCTAGTTAAATAAAGGTTACATAAAAAAATATTGGGCTGATAAAGCAAGCATGGTCGGCTTGCTTTACTGTGGAACTCAGGGAGAAATGTGTTTCTCAGTCACCGCACAGACAAAGAGTGGGCTGAGATGGACATGCGAATGTGTTTCTCTCCAGTCCTTCTCATATCACTCTCTCTGGGAGAGGGACACAAGCCCACATGGGCAGACTGACTGGGTTCAGTAGAAAAACATGGACAGCAATTTTGGAGAGAAGGAATGACACAACCAAAAATGTATGCAGGCGTAAGTGGGTGTATGCCGCGCCTGAATCACTGACCACACTTTAAGCTCTAACAGAGGCCCGGTCAAGCCAAGGGGGTGTTTCTTTCCTTAGAAGTCTCTGTGGTCAGTGAGTGCAAGGGATCTTTAAAAAAAAAAAAACATCACACTGATATGCGATACGTAGTCTTCATTTTGATTTTGGCACAGGAAGAGGCCGGGTGGGAGTGTCTGTACTGTAGAGTGCTCTGGCTGCTCAAGGGTTTTGACTAGATGGGATACAGCTTTTGTAAAAAAAAAAATTTAAAAAAAACTTTCCCTAGCAGGTTAGGATAATTTGCATAGCAGGTTAAGGTTAGGAAGGGTTAGGGATAGCTAAAATACACCAAAAACATAAAAACATATTTTGACATTCATTTCACAAAAGCTATACATCTCTTATAGCCATGACCCAGCTAAAGGAGGCAGCTAGGGCCAGAGGGATTTTAATACCGTGCATGACTTGTGTGTGTACAAACCTACTCCACTAACCCCACCCCCACTCCTCCAGCCAAACCAAAGTTAGAACAGTAGAACATAGAATTGAATGTCTTAATTCAATGGGATGAAACTTCCCCTCCAAAGGGCACTCAGGATAGTATAACTAGTCCCTGCTGTTTCTGTTAAAGGCAGATCACTGATCTATAATTACTCCAGGCCCTACCCAGCACTCAGACACTTACAAGGGAGAACTAGGCCTAAGTGCTGTTAGGCCAGAAACCAATGTGCCCCCCCCCCCCACATCACAACCAGCAAGCCAGGGCCTGAGGAGCACATGGCATCCAGAACAAACAGAGTACACTTCAGTGAATCACCCCTGGCCTTCTATGAATCAGACAGCCTTGTTATGTTGTCTTCCTCCCAGCCATCTACAGTCTACGAAATTGACCAGACCAAACACACTCGGCCTGCTGGAGTAACGAAAGAAACCCAAGGTTACTGTATGAAGCTAGGCCTATCTGATGAAATCAAAGCAATTATAACCTAACCACGTGACTTAGGTGCTGTTTGCTAGCTACAGCTCATTTATTTAGCAGTTTATCTAAAAATGTCTATGGTAGAAGGAAGCGTGTGTGTTTCTGGGTTTGTTTGTTCAGTTAACCCTGCTGTAATCTTACAGTCTACACACCGGAGAGAGCTTGTGTCAATACTGGACACCTGTGGTTGTTCCCACTGGCTTATCACCTCATAAGAACAGTACCAGGAACAGTAAAACAATAACCATCAATGTCAATGTATTATTATTCATCCCCACAAACCTCCAGCCTGCTCTCAGTTTCAAAATCAACATCTCTGGAACATCTGTCGGACGGTTGGAGTTTGTGAGAAGCAGCACTCTGTTCGAAACAACGTTTAACACCTTCAGGCCTAAAAGTACATCCTTGGGACATCTGTATGCGGTTGTTAGGCTATACGGTATGATTGATAGTATAGAGGAGTTCTATACTGGTCTGTATCTGGGAGCGGGAGTAGAGAGAAAAGGTCATTGGAGCAGGCCCCGTTTGGTTTACATGTCATAATGCTTTTTACCAGGGAAAGAAGTCAGACATTGCGTAACACTGCTAGGGTTACATAATATACCCAAACCTGGCGAAACAATTCTTGGCAGGTTCCGAGCTTTCACTCTGCCTCTGCAATGAGGCCATGTTCCATTAGAGAGACAGAATGAACATGCCTAAGAGTTCTCAGGCAGTGGTATCAGGTACATGTGATTGGCAGGTTTCCCACCATCAGTCAATAGGAATCAAAGCCTTCCAGGGAAGAGGGAACACAAAGGAGGGGCAAACAAGTAGTCTTTCAGAGTAATGTAATGCTACTGATGCTTAGAGCTAAAGGTCTCACTGGTAGAGACCGGTGAGAAAGTGTATTATTATTTTTTTTTACATTGCATCTAGGCTTAGGCCTAAATGTTCTCAACCACTACTGGAACCACTAAGAGAGGAGGCACTAGCCTACAGAATTCATAGGCCCAATCAAAAAGAGAGTGAAAAACATTGACAATAGATGCACCCTCCAGAAGGGACATGGAGAACAGAAACCGAAATACTCAGAAATACTTAGTGGAACTGAATGTAGAAATGACCTTCCAACCTAAATCTGCAGGATCCCTGTTAACTGACCTATTATATCAGAACAGACCATTGCCTTGAAGAGGTGTTATTGACAGCAAAATTGACAATTTGCACAAGGTAATTAATGCTCGACTCTAGCAAGTGCTTTATCAACCTTGCCTCCATTAATTCACCTTCAATGGAACATTTCCAAAACAGTCTGAATGTTTCCTCCCATTTGTAGACTCGCTGTAGCGCTCACAGTTTGTGTGCAGGCATGAATTAAGACAGGAACTGATGACGCTCATTATCTGGTGACCACAGATCAAAATCGAAGAGGAAATGTTTTTTTTGAAAAGGTGAGGAAATTAAACCTACATGGTGTACAAATGGCCATGCATGACCAGGTTATGTATATTTTGTGTTGAACAACCTGCGTGTCCCTTCTTGAGCATCTTGCCCTCAACACCACCTTGCATTAAATTTCACTGTGGTTTTATTTTAATTGTCTACTTGTTTTGCCCACATGCAATGCACACGTAGGCAGGTCGGATGGCCAGATATTAGTGTGTGCAGAGACTTAAAACATCAAGCATGTTTGTTTTGTGATTTCTCTGTGCATGGCCATTTGAGCTCCCTTCCACTTGTCAAAAACCAGTGGCACCGTCTCTGCCGCGGCTGCACGTAGACCCTAATACACCCGCACAAAGTGCCTGCACAGACATTGGCCTTGTGATAAGATAGGACGCACACACAGTCAAACAGAACATACACAGACTGAACTCTGTCTATACGCACATGGTAGCACGGCCTGCAAGTATAACTGGGACAATAAACTGAAAATTATCAACACCAACCAAACCGACCACTTATCATGGACATTTTGCTGATATCATACATTAAATACCCTATAAGGGCCTACTAGAGAAATGTGACATTTTAATTTAAATACGTTTTCTAATATGGGTGATTGTTGATGGGAAACTGATAGCTACAACATTTAAAGTATTATTATTAAGGGTAATAAATGAAAATAAAAAACTGGCCCACATTAATGTTAAACTTATAGTTCAATGTATTGTTATCATGACAATAGTAAATTTATCGCTATATGGATTTTTGCCCAGCTCTACCTACAAGTCTGACTGCAAGAGTATGAGCACAACCAGAACAAGCATGCTGAATTACTAGGGCACTGAGTGTGTTAAACAAACATCCCTGCACTGCTATTCATAAAGCTACATGTTGGATAGCTACATTTTGAAAGCACTATCACAATATTTTTATTTTATGTTTTAGAAAGAAACATTTAACACAGAGCAATGGGCTTGCTCCAGCAACCAGTGAGGTGGTGGAACTTCACCTGATTGGTCTTTACTGACAGACTCGTTACATGGGGGTCTAAAGTCTAATCGTATCAATTTAGCTAGGGTCCCCAGCCTGGCTCTAATGCCTTGGCTTCATCTTATGGCATGGTTAGATTAGCCAACTAGTGTGACTTAATGGGTAGTTTGTTGAATAAATGCTGTAGAATACATTATCTGTAATTTTACCCCTACTACAAAAACAGGAGACTAGCTAATACTACTACTTCAAGCAATTTAACAACATACTATATTGGCCTTAGCTTAGTTGGAGTCGACACTAGTTAACTAGGCATAAAATATATGACTGGTTGTTAGCTAGCCAACCAGCCAAGTATACTAGCTAACGTTAGCTAGCTAATAACCATTTAGCCAAAAATATCAGCTAGCTAACTAGTTGTAAATATTAGCTAGGTGTTAACCCCTAAACCCATTAGCTAACTAGTTAGCCAATATGCCAATTCCTCCCACTAAGGTTCAGTATCGTAAGTTAGGTTAGCTACTTACCATTTGAAGTGGGTCAATACTACACAGTAACGTGAAAATGCACCACAATAGGGCCCGACTGCTAACCGTCCAGTCCATCATACAGTCCACACGGGGTAGTACGAGTTACATAGAATGCAATGCGTCGATACAACCAAGTTTTAAAGAGGCATTCCCAAAGAGTTACGATATCAAAACATTTCAGTTTGTCTGTGGCGTTGCTACTCTTCTTGCTTCGGTAATCAAGTGTCTCTGGCTCTGTGCCGGTCCAACTTGCATCTTCCTGAAATGAATATGTGGGTGTTGGACTTAGATTGCGAAGTCCGAAACAGTGGAGGAGGGGGGGAAATTCTAGGATGTCTCTCCACCAATAAGTACACAGCTAGCTACCGGATATGCTTTGCAAGCAAGTATAAATTCGTCGGGGGTCTTCCGGTCACATTACATCAAGCAAGAGGAACATGGAGCGTATGTCTGATTACAGACGCATGGCTCAGTCTGTGCAGACTAAACGCGAAATGTGTTTACCCATATTGTTTGATGGACGCTATAAGATTATACATTGAAAACTGTAGTGAGTGAATGTCAATTAATCCCTATTATGTAATTTTGCAAGGAACTCAGTAAAAAGGCCAGTAGCTAATGGCTAACTAGCTACTTACGACTCGTTCAAGGTAAGGTTAATTTATTGACATCTGGATTGACTTTAAACATCCTTGATGCTAAATCATTTCGTTAATGTTTTGATTCTATTCCCCAGGAAAGTCGGAGGCCATTACGAGCACCACAATCATGTGCGGAGACTGCGCACGTGGTCCGCAGCATGGCCCTCGAGTCCACGTTGGGACCATGGAACCCCTTGTGTTCTCTTGAGGTAGTTGCATGCAATGGCAATCCAATAACCATAGAAAATATCCATTGTTGTATGAATGATGTTTTAACGCGTTAGACTTCTGATTGACAGTGAAGTTGACTTTTGTTGTTCTGACTCATAACCCAGGCATGGACATCAATGTGGTTGTCTCCAGTCTTGGTGAATAACTTTTTTTGTGCTTATTTTTGCCTTTGCGACTTCAGGGAATCGTAGAGTTAATGTGGCTTGTCTTGGAGCAGGAGACGTGTAAGCCATTAACAGCGTGGCTCCTTTCTACGAAGGAACCCTGCATCATTCAGGTTTCCCTCAAAGACGAAGGTGAATACTGTGATCTCGACATTTGTAGTGCAATGGCGGGGGGTTTATGAATGATGATTAATGCGTTAGACTTCTGATTGATGGTGAAGTTACCTTTTGTATTCTGACATAACCCATTCTCATATCAAACTGACTGTCTGTTTGAAATAGTAGGCTTATTTGTGCCTTTTTCCCCATGGATCTAGGTGCAGTCATGGGAGTCCAATGTGGCGCAAAATGAATACCAGGGAGAGACTTCAACTGATACAACTCAATTTATTGAACATTATTATTAAGTTGTCCAATAAAGTCATATTTGTAGTGGAATGTTTTGTGTTTTCATTTATATCGTAACTGTATGCACTGTCTTTGAACCAGCAGAGCCCTCTCCATGGCTCTGTAGGCCAAGCTACAGCTGCAAGAACAAATCAAAGGCTTGTTATAACTGGGGTTACTTGGCATTTCATCCCAAGTTTCTCTTTTAAATGCAACTCACATCTACTCACTAATATTTGTCGTGTGTGTGTGTTCTGATCTTTAATCTGAATACTTGATGATTTTGAAGTACCATTCCCTAATTTTAGAGCTACAAGGAATAAACCAGTAGTGTATATATTGTTATAGGCAGATTAAATCAACTTTTTTTTTTTAGTTCTGCATATTATTTATTCTGACATTTTAACCTGTTGTGTGATCTGTGCACATGGGCAAATGTCCCTATAACTCAAAAGCACAGTCACTATGGCCCAAACAACCACTCATTAGTTTGAATGAGCCTAGGGTGAGGTACTGTTGTCAAAGCACGATTAGTTACATGCAAGCAATGTTTTATTGATCAGAACTGTAGTGACATCGCTCAATGCAACATTCCAGATTAACCTTTCCTGTCACAGCAAATGTAATGATCGGTAGCGTATGAGGAAAGAATCTGACATGACCTCACACGCACACATGACTTGACTTAGCTGTAAACATTTGACTAGAATTTCTTGTTATTCAAGTGGCACTTCTGCCTCATACACAAACATTTGAACAAAGTTGTGGCAAACAACCCAAATGTCACAGGTAAAGTTATTCTTGGCAAATTTCATGAATCTGAAAGGTTTCAAAACCATCTACGCCAGTCATATTTGAAATGGTTTATTTTTCATATGTACATAGCATGAAGTCAGGTATTTCAAGACAGAAAATTGATAAAGAAAAGTAGTCATATTTACTGAATGGCTCATGTTTCCATTGGTTGAGCGGTATGGCTAACATAAGTTATGGCTGTTTGAATCACCAGCTGCAGGCATCTAACCATGTTCAGACTGAGTGTGTGTGAAAGCTGTAACGTATCCTAGCTGGTGAACGTGGTCTAAGATCGTGGTGCTCAACCGCCGGGCCCTGGGATGTTGCTGATCAGTCCCTCCGATGGGTGTCTGACAATGAAGTAATGTAGCGCAGTGGTGCTCCAAAGAGGAAACGCATAGCTTTGGCAGTAACTAAGCATGCCTTGTCTGAACCACAATGGACCACAGGGCAGGAGCCTATCCTGTTTCTGTAGTGTGAGACTTCCTGTACAAGTTCACCCCCTGAATAAGACACCAGATTTGCCAGTTGCTGGTACAAAAAAGGTTGAGAAACAGTTTTAAAAAGAGGTGTGTGTGAAAGTGCTGCTTGGCCTATAAGACGAGACAAATGCATTTGACCTCTGCGTTTTAAAACTGTTGATAGAAAATTAACTCCGGAAATATCTCCTACCACTGCCAAAGTAATGCCTAGATTCAATCAGATCAAGCATTTACCAGGGATAGACGATACCCACAAAGCGAATGTTTTGGAGGTGTAACTGTTGAAGCTGTGAAATCGGTGAGCAGCTGCTCTTGTGATCATTGTCACAAAGCCACACCGGCCCACACAGAAGTTCAGAATGAGAAAGTATAGTCTATATAGAAATAATGACACTCAAATTGAAAATCATTCAACAAAAAATATATAATTTCTATCAGCCTAATTAAGGTGTAGAAAATATCTCACATTCCAATGTTCGAACTTGTAAACGGGTCTGCATAGGATTTCTCTTAATGCGACTCAAAACACAATGGCAATGTCTGCTTTAGGTATAATTCCTGAAGCCTCTTGTGGATTTGATTGCTCTAATGCAGTTCCACCGGCAAAACAACCATTATGCAGATGTCGCCTAAAGCGGATCTGATTGAATCGAGCCCTAAGTCAGCAGTCTATTAGGGTCCTTTATATTTGACCCAGTTAGGGAACTGCCTGCTTTACATGTACAGGTACATTCATTAGGCCTTCTGTCTACACTCTACACACCTCTTTTGACATCATAGCTGTAAGACTTGTGACAATACATAGATTTATGGTTGGTATTTGTACACCTCATCAACAATGTGGTTTGACTTCAGAATGGCTGAGGCATTGGTGGACAGAAGACACTGAAGGCCCTATGCATTTGATGAAAGCTCCCAAGCTATACAGTCAGTAACTACTATATATAGCCTTCATCTGTGACTTACTCGGGTGTCATACCCATGCCACAAGAGTGTGTGAGCACGCTGAGCTAAAGCATAGACATCTTGAGGATCCAACACACATTTTCAGGTCTCAGGCAAGGGTATTCATCCCAGGCTATTCAGTAACTACCACATGCAGTTTGAGTTGTTTTGGGGGTAGGATGGTATTGTTGATCGATGCACAGTTGCGTTGACCTGTTTGCATAAGGAATGCCACGCAATGGAAGGGGAGGGGGCGGAGAGAGGGATAGACATTGTCTCACAATGCCCATATGTGCATTAGATGATGAAGCATGTGACAAATCACACACACACACAGCCTTCTCTCTATGACCATCTACACCCATTCTTTTTTCATGGGTTTCGGGTCTGAAAGTCAATGGAAAAAGAAATGCAGGGCATATCATGGACTCCGATTAGTACACACACGTTTCATGTTCATCTCTGATGTTTGGTGTAGCTGCTGTATATCACAGGTAGTGTGGTTCTTCAGTTTACACTGCAAGGCAATTTGTCTGACCACACACACACTTACAATCCAAATGGTCTGTGTATCCAGGTGAATCCATGACCTGTCTGACTGACACCGTCCTCGGATTAATATTCCCTCAAACCAATTATGCAGTATTTCCCAGCCAAGTGAGAAGTAAGCAGGCTGTCTCTCTCCATCTCTCTGCCTTTCTTCACTTCCTGGTAGAGGATCCACAGTCTGGAGTGGCTGTGGGATTGGCCCACTGTCCTGAGGGGAGGACAGTAAGCCCCGCCCACTGCGACGCTGGCACCAGTGGTTACTGGGATGTCAGGTCGCCAGTGACTTATCCTTAGCAACACCCCAGAAACGGAGAGTCTTGTTGTCTTCACACGTCAAATAGTTCAGGCTCCGAGAGGTCTGGGTCCCTCAAGGCATCGGTCGATGTTGTCACAGTAGCCAGGTTGGCGTTAGAACGGGTGTCCATGGCAGAGTGCATGATGGGTAGCCAGAGGTCGTCCATGTTTGGCATCACAAATATTTTCTGTGAGAACAAAAACGAGAACTTGAGTAACTAGGAGTAAAACAGAAAACACTTCAAGCTAAAGGTGTGCCACGAATATTTATTACATTTATGATAAGCCTTTTGTCTGTGCATGTTTGACAAGAACACAAATCTTAGTTTATCACTTGAATGCTGAACGAGGTGCTTTGGTCTAGCTGGTATCACAAAATAGCAATTTATAGTAGTTATACAGTATATGTTTCTGTGAAAACAACAAACAGGCCTCAACACCAGTTACAGCAGAAAGGCAGATTTTGGACAAAAACCCAGGAGACTGCAGTCAATCTTATTCTGTGTGATTGGATTTGGGGATTGTCTGGAGTCTGGTATTTTTGGGAAGCCATACATAGTCACTCACAACTGATGTGTGCGTACTTCTGTGCCTGAGTGTGTGTGGTAAGGATAATAATAATGTAGCGAAGTCTCAAACAGGGATACATGTAGTTCTACTTTGTAGCCTGGCAGAATAACTGAGTTGTCAACAGGTGTGCCTCAGGGCAGAGTTCTAGGAGCAGCCTGATCATTATATGAAGACAGAGAGCCACAAGCATACTGTCTTTGAAGTACAGCTTGGTGGGCTGCTGTAAATACATCACACACCACTCTTCTGTTGTCCCAGTCCCATCATTGTCTAACACTGGGAAGACATTCACTTTGTTGACAAGGGAAGAGATGCAAAGCTAAGAGAAATGGAAAGCTTGCGATACATATTGAACAAAATATACATTCATGTGATGATATGATTCATCAAATTGTTTTAACAAATAGTTAGGGGGACTATAGAGCCCAGAGATGTTCCCAGGCAGATCCCATGTTCAGGAAAAGCTCCTGGATTTCAGATCACACAATACAGTTATTACATAATCCAAGTAGAGACCTGTTAATGCTCTACTCTCCCTGGTCTCAGCGTACCTGAAACTCCTGATCCAGTTTCTTCTCGATCCAGTCGGTGACGTGGGCCAGCGTGACCTCCCTCTCACCCAGCTTGGGCCGGGCTTTCAGCTCCAAGTGGGGGGGACTCCTGAAGCCATACCTGGACGGGGAAGGTTCCCTATGTTACACCCATTGGCTTACTGTATCCTAATATCCTGGGGAAGGTTTCTCTTACACCCGTTGAACTAGTAAGCTACTAGTCTAGTCTTCCTTTTTATAATGCTTTGACTCCTCTACTTCATATTACCAGCAGAGGACATGTGGGCTACTGTGTCAACAAGCCAGGCTAAGCCCTTCTGTATCTCTATAGCTGAATAACATGCATATTCACACTGGATATTCAATAATTCAGACCTTACCCCTGGAGCGGAATGTACCAAATTCTGTCTGCGGGGGTAGGTGCTAAGTATACTGTATGAGGGTGATGGGGCGTTCTATATCCTAATGGTGGGGGGAGGTGGTATGTAACTGTATGAAGGTATTGGGACGTACCATTATCCTGTCAGTGAGGGGAGGTGGGATGGATGGAACGTACCATATCCTGTCGGTGGGTGGGGGTGGTATGTTGACAGCCAGCATCCCGCGGCACTCCAGCACCTCCACGGTGAGAAGCAGTGGCGTGTTGGACACCTCCTCGATCTTCTTCTTGATAAACTCTGTCTCCGTGGCCTTCTGGAAGTACTTAGACTTGGCGATCTTGTCCACAAACCTCATGATCTTACTGGGCCGGTGGCCTCCGACGAAACTGTGAGGGAAGAGGAGGAGATGAAGTAATAGGAGGAAGAAGAAGGAGAGAGGACAAAGAGCAGAAAGAGGAGATGGAGAATGAGGGAGAGGAGGGGAAGTGAAGGAGGTGAAAGAGGTGTCGGAAAAGGAAGAGGAGGGAGTGAGTCAGCATCATCAGATATTCATTAGTCTCTCCCTCCACCCACTATACAGGGCAGTGAGTGGGTACATTCTGTCACTCTGGGCCGGAAAGCAGTTCCTGCCTGTATCTGTTTGTGGCACTTAGGACAATACCTTAAACCGGGCTGTAAGAAAAAGTATAACCAACAATTGCTGCACGATTATTAGCCTGCATAATTGACTGTGTTCTCTGTATCTTCTTCATTGTAATATTCTAACAGCTAAAATGAGCTGCAATTCACCAATTAGTGCTAGAAAGAGTCTCTGAAGTCTATAAAAACACACGAATGGAAACAGAGACAGACACGGCCTGATGCTAATGATGTTCTCACCCCTCCGCCCCCAGCATGTCCATGGGGATTTCTGGGGGATCCTCTTCGTCAGACGATCCAGCACTGGAGGACTCTTCGTCACTGTCTGCCAGGCAGTAGGCCCGAGGTCTGGGCCTTTACACACAAAACATGAGAACAAAGGGGATGAGTATTAGTCAGCTTTAAGAAATGGAAGTGGAAAACAGATGAAAATTAGTATGAGCAATTGTCTGTTGTTATTGGGGAGCGGTGTTGGCAGCATTTGTGCCTAGGAAGCCCTCAGCAAATCCAGTCTGGACACAGCAGTTCGTTCCAACGGTCAAAGCTGACACTCCTTCAGTCCTGAACGGGGAATAACATTTACCCTAGACTAAAGCCTAAAGGACTCCCATGTGGTACAGCATGAGAAGTTATGTTTCTGCTCACAAGGCCATCCCCACTGTTTGCAGAGGGAGTTTCTTCCCTTTTCGTCAAACCAAGTACACTCCGAAGAGGATTCGCTGAGCAGCTCAAAGACTATCATCAAATCCCCTATTAAACATTCCCAGAACCATTGATCCCTCAGAGGCCTCGGCTGGGAAATAGCCTGGTCAGTGGTCACCAACCGGTTGATCACGATCGACTGGTCGATCTCCAAGGCATTCCTAGTAGATTACCAAACATTTCTGTAAAAAAAATAATAATTAAGCCTTGTGTTCCTTTTTTTTCGTTTCACTGTTGGTGGTAGGTGCACTTGATTCAGCATCATTAGTTGCACCAGGAAGGCAGTGTTCCCATTCTTTTACAATTTCATGTGTCTGAAGGTAGAACTCCGACAACACAGCAGGCCCAAAGAGCAAATCAAGTGCACCTATAGGCCTACCACTGGCCAATCAGGTAGCTCAGATCAACGTGTGTGCACAGTTTCCTCGAGCCATAGATGGTAAAAAGAAGCCTCGAATGCACAGTAAAGTTGATACTGTGAGATTTCAAAAAGTTTACGAATACAGCCAAGAGCTGCTGTTTTTGTGAGCAAGTTTATGTTTAAGTTGTCATTCAGCACCGTCAACACTTTAACCAATAAAATGTGCGTTCTCCCTACTTCCACTAAAACTAGCACTGCAGCTGCATTGAAGGAGTAGTCGATAGCAGAGCGCTCCGATAAGCTTGCATTGCTATTACCAGTGTGATCATATACCTAAAGGTTTTAAATATCATTTCAAAATGGTCTGAGAAGAACAACATTGGCAGGGCAATTCAAGCATAGCAATATGCAATGATAATGTGTTGGGCCTATAGCCTACTGCACAAACCTCATTGTTACAGAACTGTTTGCAATGGGCTTACGTTTCAGTCATGTTTAAAACAAACCTGAGCTGTAGATATCGGCTTGCATTTTGACTCAGAAAGTGATCTCGACTCAGAAAAGGTTGGTGACCACTGCCATAGAAGATGGCAAGACAGCACAAACAGATCTGGTACCAGACTCATTCCTTGCCGGGGCTTTTAAAGGATCGACTGGCTTGCAGGGAAGCTGATTCCATGAGACAAAAGAGGGTGAAATATGAAAAGAGGGATGATTTCAGTATACCAGGCAGAAAGAAATCTTTCCCAAACTCACCAGCAATAAGACACATCCACCGAGGTCAGAGGTAGAATCCAGAGAGAGAGGGAATAAAGGAATGAAAGAAGAAAGGATAAAAAAATATGCAAATGTGACAGTTAACAATGCCTCTCATTCAAACGCAGTGTTTTCAATCCTGCTCATGTGGTGCAGGTTTTTGGTCCAGCCCAGCACTAACACACCTGTTCTTGATCATGTGTGTTGATGTGGGCTGGAACAAAAGCCTGCAAATCCTATGAGCGTAGAACAACACAGAACAAACCCTATCAATTCAGCCATTAGCACATGCTCAAAGCCATGCTGTTGATCCTAGATTTACAGCAAAATAAATTACTTCTCATTATCCCCTCCCAGCATCCACTAATTGACTAATAGCATTTTTGTTGGAAGTCAAACAAAACACGTTGACAGTTCCAGATGAAGTCAGGCAGTGAATGGAGCCAATAAGTATTTAGAAAAGGTGTTGCTAAGTCACTCTGTTCAGTATCATACATCCTGAATGCCACTAATTCCTCACATGTGATTGCCTACATAACCAAAGAGGTGCACATACTTTAAAGTACTATATAAGTAAGTACTTGATTTTAAGATTTATAATATCTCCGAGTGCTCTTTTTTAACCACATATGTAAATAGAACATTTTAAATACCACATATCTCTATGTCCTTACCCCTCGATCCCCCAGCCCCATCTCCCTCCTTCCTACTCACCCCTCGCTCCCCCAGCCCCATCTCCCTCCTTCCTACTCACCCCTCTCTCCCCTGCTCCCCCAGCCCCTCTCCCTCCTTCCTACTCACCCCTCTCTCCCCTGCTCCCCCAGCCCCATCTCCCTCCTTCCTACTCACCCCTCTCTCCCCTGCTCCCCCAGCCCCATCTCCCTCCTTCCTACTCACCCCTCTCTCCCCTGCTCCCCCAGCCCCTCTCCCTCATTCATACTCACCCCTCTCTCCCCTGCTCCTCCAGCCCCTCTCCCTCCTCCATACTCACCCCTCTCTCCTCTGCTCCCCCAGTCCCTCCTCCATACTCACCCCTCTCTCCTCTGCTCCCCCAGTCCCTCCTCCATACTCACCCCTCTCTCCTCTGCTCCCCCAGTCCCTCCTCCATACTCACCCCTCTCTCCTCTGCTCCCCCAGTCCCTCCTACTCACCCCTCTCTCCTCTGCTCCCCCAGTCCCTCCTCCATACTCACCCCTCTCTCCTCTGCTCCCCCAGTCCCTCCTCCATACTCACCCATCTTTCCCCTGCTCCCCCAGCCCCTCTCCCTCCTCCATACTCACCCCTCTTTCCCCTGCTCCCCCAGCCCCTCTCCCTCCTCCATACTCACCCCTCTTTCCCCTGCTCCCCCAGCCCCTCTCCTTCCTTCCCCAGACGGGCCAAGTTCATCTTGGTCTCCAGGGTCATGATGAAGGAACCAGTGTAGGATACCTCCAGATCAAACCACAGACCTAGAAAGTGTAGGGAGTGAGAGAGGGAAAGAGATAAAAGAGGGATGGTAAATCATTACTAACATACCATCGATGGCACATTGGACGGCAATAGTGGAATAATGAGGCAGAACTGTTTTCACACTTCCCTGCAATGAAAACGTTCTCCACCGTTGAGGATGCAGCCAACAAACTACATAGCCATATCGGTTAGGTACTACAAAAGCACAAAAATGTATAGCTAATGCTGACGGTATATAAAAGCTCTTGGTCCTATGTGTAAGTGGATAAGTCACTCATCCACTGTGAGCCTGAGGCAAAGAGCAGTAAGAGCTCCCTTAGTTTTATCCCACCTGGACTTCTGCCCAGTTATATGGTCAAGTAAAGCAAAGAAGAATATAGGCAAATTACAGTTGGCCCAGAATAGAGCAGCACGGCTGGCCCTTAAATGTAGACGGAGGGACAATATCAATAACCTGTATGTCAGTCTCTCCTGGCTCAAAGTAGAGGAGAGATTGACTGCATCCCTACTTTTCTTTGGGAGAGGTGTGTTGAATGCACCAAACTGTCTGTTCAAACGGCTAACACACAGCTCAGACACCCATGCATACCCCACAAGGAATGCCACCAGGGGTCTCTTCACAGTCCCCAAGTACAGAACAGACTCTGGGAAATGCACAGTACTACATAGAGCCATGACAACATGGAACTCTTCCACATCAAGTAACTCAATCGAGCCGTAAAATCAGATTGAAAAAAAACAGATAAAACAACTCACAGCACAACGTGGACTGTGAAGAGACACTTACGCACACACACAATGCAATATTGTCATATTGTGGTATAGTGTATTTTATATTGTAAATGTTGTATAATAGAGTAATAATGTATGATGTATTGTGTTATTGATGATGTAGGCTGTTGTGTTTTGCTGTGATGTAATTGTTTTAACACTGTTTAGACCCCAGGAAGAGTAGCTGCTGATCTCTCTCTCACTCTGGTAAAATGTTGTAACGTATGCGAAGCTCCGTCGCTCTGTTTGCGTGAAGTTTGTAGCGGCCTTAAGTAGCATCACATCTGCCTTTGGGGCACTCTGGTCGCTAGCAGCCCCTGGTGGGAGCACACATGAACAACAACTTGAATACTAACTTCTTATGTTACCTACCCAGTGTTTGATGCAATTTCAAGATAATTCATTCAGCATTGTTTGCTTCGGCCCTGTGTTAGTACTATTGTAAAACTCAGTTAAACATTGCATGTCTCTAAAGTACAACCTTAGCATTTGTTTTTGTAGACTAACCAGAAGTTACTCGTCGGACTCCGAATTGCAGTGAAGCCACATGCTGTGTCTGACTGGTAGGGAGAGGAAGGATACTCTAGTAAACACACCAACAGGTCAACACTAGGGCAGCCTCACCTCTGATTGGCTCAGAAGCTGGCTAACTCACCAGGCTTCTTCCTGGTTTTGGGTGGGAAAGGTCAGAACCCAGCAGCGTTTTTTGGTGTATACGTGTGTGTGTGTGTGTGCACTAGTGAAATGAAGCTCTTCAGTCATATCACGTCTCTATACGGGGAGGAAATATCAACACGTTTACTCTTAATCTCTCTCTCTCTCCAGACTCTCTCTCTCTCTCTCCAAACACTCTATGCCACACAATGAAAGTGGGGAGGGATTTCTGTGACTAAATCTCTGGAAACTCTTCAGATGATAACGGTTATAAAGCCCTTAACTTATATCAGCTTCATCATCCTCCTGGAATAGAGGAGCACAGGGCTGCTGAGCAGTAATCCCCATAGGGCTCATTATGTGCAAGCATTTAGCTGATAATGCCTGGGGGGAAAGCCCATGGGAACTGTGTTGTGTAGGACAGTGTGCAATAAATCACTCTCTGGACTGATGAGCTTATGAGAAAGGAGATACCTATTCAGTTGTATAACTGAATGCATTCAACCGAAATGTGTCTTCCGCATTTAACCCAACCCCTTTGAATCAGAGCGGTGTAGGGGTCTACCTTAATCGACATCATCATACCCCTTTGAATCAGAGCGGTGTAGGGGTCTACCTTAATCGACATCATCGGCGCCCAGGGAGCAGTTGTTGTTGGCGGGTTAACTGCCTAACCACTAGGCTACCGGATGCTTCTACTGTAGCAAGACAGCAGAGCAGTGTTTCCAAACTCAGTCATGGGGACCCGAAGGGGTGCACGTTTTGGTTTTTGCACTAACACTACACAGCTGATTCAAATAATCAACTCATCATCAAGCTTTGATGATTTGAAATCAGCTGTGTAGTGCTAGGCACCCCTTGTGGTCCCCAGGAATGAGTTTGGGTAACGCTGCAGTAGAGCCTTAGGAGTTTAACCCTTAACCTTGAATATGGAAAGCTTCCCAAATCCTTTAAAGGCCCAATGCAGCCTTTTTTAAAATCTCAATATCAAATCATTTCTGGGTAAATATCAAGTACCTTACTGTGACTGTTTAGAATTAAAATGGTCCACAAAAAATAAATGCTTTTTGTCAAAAAAAGAAATCATTTTACTAGGACTGTCTGGGAGTGGTCTGAATGGGGAGGGAAAACTGAAAACTAGCTGGTATTCTCAGGGAGGTTTAGAACTCTTTGTTTTTGGTCTATTAAAACTTATACCGCCTGTTGATTTCACCAGGTAAGCCAAAACTCCATTAAAGTGTTAGTTTCATCAGCTGTTGTACAATATGACACAAAACCAAGGAAACATTTTGACTTCACTGGGCCTTTACGGAGAAGTGGACCGTTAAGCGAGACAGTGAGACATTCAAGCTTAGCAATGAAAGGTTTTTCAGGTAAAACATGGAAAACAGACTTAACCACACACTCCCAACTGTATCCCCTACATCAGAATATAGTTAAATGACTGGATCAATATTGTCACGTTCGTCATAACGAGGAGACCAAGGCGCAGCGTGATACGAATACATACTTCTTTTAATAAACGAAGAACACTTAAACTAACAACCCGACCATGACGCTATATAAACCGAGTGCTGACAGGAAACTACACATAGAAACATCCCACCAAAATCCCCAAGGAATATGGCTACTTAAATACGGTCCCCAATCAGAGACAACGATAAACAGCTGCCTCTGATTGAGAACCAATCTAGGCAACCATAGACATATAAAACACCTAGACTACACCCCTAGACATACAAAAACCCCTAGACATACAAAAACCCCTAGACATACAAAAACCCCTAGACATACAAAAACCCCTAGACATACAAAAACCCCTAGACATACAAAAACCCCTAGACATACAAAAACCCCTAGACATACAAAAACCCCTAGACATACAAAAACCCCTAGACATACAAAAACCCCTAGACATACAAAAACCCCTAGACATACAAAAACCCCTAGACATACAAAAACTAAACAAACCACCCTCGTCACACCCTGACCTAACCAAATAATAAAGAAAACAAAGATAACTAAGGTCAGGGCGTGACAAATATGACCTCCCACTCTCCTCACGAGCCTCACGAGGCTGTATTCACATTCTCAGTTGGAGTGCTGATCTAGTCTGGCCTTTTAGATCCTAATCAATAACATCTACAGTGTTGTGAAAAAGTATCTGCCCCCCTTTCTAACTTTCTCTACTTTTGCATATTTTTCATACTGAATGTTATCAGATCTTCAACCAAACCTGATATTAGATAAAGGAAACCTGAGTGAACAAATAACACAACAATTACTTAATAGATTTATTTCATAAACAAAGTTATGCAACACCAAATGCCAAGACATAATGGGACACATCTCATCCAAAAAGTTGACTCAAGTTTGCCAAAAAGCACCTGGATGATCCTTTTTATTTAATTGTTTTTGTTTTAAGGACAGATGAGTCAAACGTATAACATGTTGGACGACATGGGTCCCATTATACCTGTCGAAAACCAAACACTGCATTCCACAGTAAGAACCTTATGCCAACGGTTGAGCATGGTGGTGGTACTGGGATGGTACCATG
This sequence comes from Oncorhynchus clarkii lewisi, assembly GCF_045791955.1. Taxonomy (NCBI): domain Eukaryota; kingdom Metazoa; phylum Chordata; class Actinopteri; order Salmoniformes; family Salmonidae; genus Oncorhynchus; species Oncorhynchus clarkii. The sequence continues at coordinate 60,871,367 of NC_092159.1, read as the reverse complement.
AATTCTGCTCTGTATCAGAGAATTCTACAGGACAATGTTAGGCCATCCGTCTGTGAGCTGAAGCGCAGCTGGGTCATGCAGCAAGACAATGATCCAAAACACACAATCAAGTCTACATAAAAATGGCTAAAAAGCAACACATTTGAAGTTTTGGAATGGCCTAGTCAAAGTTCAGACCTAATCCCAATTGAGATGTGGCAGGACTTGAAACGAACAGTTCATGTTTGAAAACCCACAAATATCACCAAGATAAACCAGTTCTGCATGGAAGAGTGAGACAAATGTTTAATTCCTCTGGTTAATAGAGGCAGGGGTATGGGGAGACTGAAACAAAAGGCAGAAGGGAGGGGGGAAGAGAGGAGATAGGAGGGAGAGGAGAAAAGAGAGAGGGAGAAGAGAAAGCAGGGAGAGAGAGAGAGAGAGTGTCCTACCTTGGTGGTCCACAGAGGGCTTGGAGGCATGGAGGATCTTGGGAATGGAGAAGCCCATGTCCAGCGCTGTCAGAGCCAGCTCATTCATAAAGTATGGCAGCTGTAAAACACAGGACATTTACACCTCAGGACAGTCTCCTTTCTTACACATGTTTTCTCTGAGTTACATCTCATGTCCCTCTGGTGTGTTGAGAAGTAAGTGAGGGGAAGACGGGAGGACAAGACGCTTGTAATTAAAAAAGGACTATCGACAAAGAGCTCTCTGGGACAAAGACAGATAAGAAGAATATACACGCTGACTGTATGTGGAGGCAGAGGAGACAGGATGCCAGTACTCACCCTGATCTTACTGAGCTTCATCTGGATCTTTTTGGAGACCATGTCAGCCCAGTACTTCTCCCCCAGGAAGTCCCAGAACACCCGGCCTATCAAGGCGTTCACCCACGCCTCTGGCACCGCCCCTCGCCCCGGCCGCTCGCACGGGCTGCTGGGTAACTGACAGGAACAACGTGGGAGTAACAGGTAGTGAGACAAAGGTAGTAAACATACATATTCTATATCCAACTGATTTTAGAGGTCAGGTCCAGGGTATATACAATTATATGTGAAACGAATTGAGAATACTTGCTCATTGCTTAAAGTTTGTATGTATACTGAACAAAAATATAAATGCAACATGTAAAGTGTTGGTCCTATGTTTCATGAGCTGAAATTTTCCATATGCACAGAAAGATTGTTTCTCTCAAATGTTGTGCACAAATTTGTTTACATCTTTGTTAGTGAGTATTTCTCCTTTGCCAAGATAAACAGCATGATCATTACACAGGTGCACCTTGTAATGGGGACAATAAAAGGCAGCTCTAAAATGTGCAGTTTTGTCACACAACACAATGCCACAGATGTCTCAAGTTTTCAGGGAGCGTGCAATTGGCATGCTGACTGCAGGAATATCCACCAGAGCTGTTACCAGAAAATTGAATGTTAATTTCTTTACCAACGTCGTTTTATAGAATTTGGCAGTATGTCCAACCAGCCTCACAACCGCAGCTGATGAAACTGTGGGTTTGCACAACCAAAGAATTTCTGCACTAACTGTCAGAAAGCGTCTCAGGGAAGCTCATCTGCATGCTAGTCATCCTCACCAGGGTCTTGACCTGACTGCAGTCTGACTACATCACCGACTTCAATGGGCAAATGCTCACCTTCGATGGTCACTGGCATGTTGGAGAAGTGTGCTCTTCACGGATATATCTTGGTATCAACTGTACCGGGCAGATGTCAGACAGTGTATGGCGTTGTGTGGGCAAGCGGTACCCCGTGGTGGCGGTGGGGTTATGGTATGGGCAGGCATAAGCCACGGACAACAAACAATTTCATTTTATTGATGGCAATTTGAATGAACAGAGATAATGTGATGAAATCCTGAGGCCTATTGTCGTGCCATTCATCCGCCTCCATAACCTCATGTTTCAGCATGATAATGCACTGCCCATGTCGCAAGGTTCTGTACACAATTCCTTGAAGCTGAAAATGTTCCAGTTCTTCCATGGTCTGCATACTCATTTCACCCATTGAGCATGTTTGGGATGCTCTGGATCGACGTGCACGGTAGTGTGTTCCAGTTCCCGCTAAATATCCAACAACTTCACTAATGTGCGCGAATGTGACTAGAATGACGTTGTAAGTAACAGCAAACTTTCCAGAAAGCTTAAATTCTTGTTAATCTAACTGCACTGTCCAATTTACAGTAGCTATTACAGTAACAAAATACCATGCTACTGTTTGAGGAGAGTGCACAACAACAAAAAACTATCAAGGCACTTGGTTTGATACATTCACCTCTGAAGGTAAATAATGTACTTACATTCAGTATCTTGCTCTGATTTGTCATCCTGAGGGTCCCAGAGATAAAATGTAGCATAGTTTTGTTAAATAAAATCCATTTTTTATTCAAATGTAGGAACTGGGTTCTAAAGTTTGAACCCCTGCTGTTCTGTATTCCCAGTCATGTGAAATCCATAGATTAGGATCTAATGAATTTATTTCAATTGACTAATTTCCTTATTTGAGCTGTAACTCTTTGAAATTGTTGCATGTTGCTTAGTATAGTTGTTTATTGTTCAGTATAGTTACATGCTATTACATGGCCACACTAACTACATGTCTACATGGCTATCTGATCAGCCTGTGTCAACATGATCCCCTCCATAGAATTACATATAGAATGAATAAGATCTCTGTGGTCTCCCCCATCAACCCTACCTTCTTGGTGGCTCCAGGGCTGCCCTCTGGGCTGTCGGAGGGGCTGCTGGCCGGGGGGCTGTCCAGCGGGGGCAGGGGGGTGATGTACTTGGCCATGTAGACGTTGTAGTCCAGCAGCATCTTCTGCCTGACCCCTCCGGCCAGGGAAGGGTCCTTCTGACTGGGCTCATCCATGAGGCTGCCACGGCTGCTACTCCTGCTCTCTGCCTCCAATCTGTGAGGCCAGTCTGTTAGGCAACGACAACCACACCTGGGTTCAAATTCTATTGGAAATCATTTCACATACGTTAATGTCTAGCTAACGTCTCCCTGTCTGTAATCCTCTTAGAATTAGGGTAAGGGTTAAGGTTAGGGAGAATAGGATTTTGAATGGGAATCAATTGTTGGTCCCCAAAAAGTACAGCTGTCTGTGTGTTCATCTGAATGTTCCCTCACCGCTCACTGGATGCTCACTGGACGTTTTATTAGCCTCAGACTTAAGTCTGGATGCCACCAAAATCTTTCTGAACCATTCTTCTTTCTCCCGACCCGTCCTTCCAAACAGGAACAGGGTCAGATCCCGCTCCCCTGAGGGTTTCCTAGGCTCCTCTCCACCCCCAGCTCCAACTGGACCCTCCAGCTTCTCCCCCTTCTCCCCCACCCCGGCCGGCTTCTCCTCCCCAGGTTCAGCCCTCTCTCCCTGGGCCTGGACCTTGGACATGAAGTCGTCCTGCTTGGCCAGCTCAATACAGATGGGGTACTTCTTGTTCCACACGCGCTTCCTGGCCAGGCTCTGGGGCACCAGGTGGATCTGGGGACACATTTGGATGTTACACGCTACATGAACCTTTTTGGGGTGTTCTAAAAATATTAGGCTGACTGGACAGATACAGGTATTTATATCACTTGTGAGGGAGGCCCACTTCAATGTCTGTATGCCCAAACACACACGCAGTCATACACAAATGTGCACCATACATGGTACGAAAGTGACGTGTAGTTTTTCAGGAAGTAGCCTTGTAGTTTTGCGTTTTGAATGGGAAAAAACATATCACAGTGGTCTTCAGCACACAAACTTAAAAAGGTAAATTCATCCACAAACACAAATATAATTTTATATGCAGTCGGAAGTTTACATACACCTCAGCCAAATACATTTAAACTACGTTTTTCACAATTCCTGACGTTTAATCCTAGTAAAAATGCCCTGTCTTAGGTCAGTTAGGATCATTTTTTAAGAATGTGAAATGTTAGAAATGCCATCTATTTTGTGAAGTGCACCAGTCCCTCCTGCAGCAAAGCACCCCCACAACATGATGCTGCCACCCCCGTGCTTCACGGTTGGGATGGTGTTCTTCTGCTTGCAAGCCTCCCCCTTTTCCTCCAAACATAACTATGGTCACTATGGCCAAACAGTTCTATTTTTGTTTCATAAGACCAGAGGACATTTCTCCAAAAAGTACAATCTTTGTCCCCATGTGCAGTTGCAAACCATAGTCTGGCTTTTTTATGGCGGTTTTGGAGCAGTGGCTTCTTCCTTGCTGTCGATATAGGACTCGTTTCACTGTGGATATAGATACTTTTGTAGCTGTTTCCTTCAGCATCTTCACAAGGTCCTGAGTTTGAAGGTAGACCTTTAAATACATCCACAGGTACACCTCTAATTGACTCAAATGATGTCAATTAGCCTATCAGAAGCTTCTAAAGCCATGACATCATTTTCTGGAATTTTCCAAGCTGTTTAAAGGCACAGTCAACTTAGTGTATGTAAACTTCTGACCCACTGGAATTGTGATACAGTGAATTATAAGTGAAATATTCTGTCTGTAAACAATTGTAAACAATTAGATATCCTAACTGACTTGCCAAAACTATAGTTTGTTAACAAGAAATTAGTGGAGTGATTGAAAAACGAGTTTTAATGACTCCAAGCTAAGTGTATGTAAACTTCCGACTTCAACTGTATCTTAAATGACCGCGTTTTCACGGATTTGATGATATAAACGTCGAGCCCATTCCAGAGATTAGGGGACAGGACCCGGAAGTATGACGTAGGACGACGTCACTTGCACCTTGCATTTCCCTTTCCCTTCCTCTCTCTGTCTTAGACATACACAAACAAAATGGGGCATCCATCCGCAAACGACCATACAACACGTTCCACAGACAGACGGACAGACAGTCAGATATACAGACACACAGACACACACACACACCTTGCTGTCGGTGAGGTCGTAGATCTTCTGGCTGATGTAGGTGACGTCAGGTTTGGGCTCGTTGTGCGTGGCCCGCCGGGCGATGTTGCGGTTGGGTTTGGACAGGCGCAGGGTGGAGCCCTCCAGACGTACATACACAGAGTGGGTCAGAGTGGCATGGTACATCTCTAGGTCATAGCTGGACATCTGGTTCATCCAGCCCTGTTAATGGTAACAATACACACTGTTAACTCTCAGACCGACGCATGGAACAACAATATGCACGAATGACACGCGCACACACACACACACACACACACACACACACACACACACACACACACACACACACAAACACACACACTAATTGGGGAGTGTGATCGGCTGCAATACAACCATATAACCACACGGTCTCCAACTTTTAGCAGTCCTGGTCCATACTAACATCATAGTGAGAGAATCATCCAGAGCATGTTGATATGTGGAGATATTATCACAACATGGCTTCATCTAAACAACAACAACGGTCTGTTCAGTTCTCTTCAGAGACGAGGAGACGTTACATCATGTTGATATGTGGAGATATTATCACAACATGGCTTCATCTAAACAACAACAACGGTCTGTTCAGTTCTCTTCAGAGACGGGGAGACGTTACATCATGAGTTACATCATGGGCATGATGACATCATAGCGTGACTGTGGGTGAGAGCTGACCCGTATGACCCCTCCTTTAGCTGGCTGTATTATGTGGTTCCACAGGTGCTATGTTGGGCTGTGTTCCACGTGACCAGAGAGCCTCTCTCCAGTACAGCTGTAGCCTGAGGATATGGAGCTCATGTGCCCACACGGGTTCAAACACACACGCACAAGTACACACAAACACACGCTTACATAACCGCTAGCCAACCGCTAAGCGTGTCTCCTCTGCTTCAGTTTCCAGCACATTGACTGGGCTAAAAGGAGAACGTTTGACAAATCAACAGACCATTTAATCTGTGAGGTTGTTTCAGGGCAAACCCCAATGCAGCTGGAGGGAACGCTATATAGCCTCAGTATGTTGTTGGATAGCCCAATGAGGATGTTAGATCCGTCATTTAGCAGACACTTTTATCCAGAGTCTTATTACAGTAGTGAGGGCATACATTTTCATACTGGTCCCCCATGGGAATCAAACCCACAACCCTGGTGTTGCAAGCACCATGCTGTGCCACACCGGACTTTGATACGTTTCTTATCCAGACAATGTTTCTCTATCCCACTGGGAAGCCACCATTGTGAATCCTGCATGAGCATTCAGGAGAGGTTGTACATCTCAATATTTAAGCCAGTGTAATGTTTAATGGTGTAATAACCCAAGCCTACTGAAAAGTACTGGTGTGGATAATAGGATTCATGGAGGGAGGAGAATTGTTACCTTGGCAACCATGCTGTTTAGCCATTCAAGAGAGGGAAGAAGATGGATATCTACAGACATATACTGAATGGCTTCCTGTCCTATCTGATAAAGTGAGCAGCCATCAGGTTTTATTCCTGAACTTTAACGACAAACAGAGACGCGATATGGATAATTGGTTTGCATCTCAAATGGCAACCTAATCCCTATATGGTGCACTACTTTTAACCAAGAACCCTATGGGCCTTGGTCAAAAGTAGTGCAATACATAGGGAATAGGGTGCCATGTGGGACGCAGCCTTGTAGATCCTCCCTACTCTCTCCGAGTCCCACTGGGGAAAAGTCAGCCGTGTATCAGCTGTTTATCTTGTAGATGCTATCAGCAACATGTGCTCAGCTTGCTAACTCAATAGAAGCTGCAGGCTGTCTGTCCACAGTGGTGACAGGTACTACTAGGGGAAGGACACAGCCTATCTAAGATGTCAGGCTGTCTGTCCACAGTGGTGACAGGTACTACTAGGGGAAGGACACAGCCTATCTAAGATGTCAGGCTGTCTGTCCACAGTGATGACAGGTACTACTAGGGGAAGGACACAGCCTATCTAAGATGTCAGGCTGTCTGTCCACAGTGGTGACAGGTACTACTAGGGGAAGGACACAGCCTATCTAAGATGTCAGGCTGTCTGTCCACAGTGGTGACAGGTACTACTAGGGGAAGGACACAGCCTATCTAAGATGTCAGGCTGTCTGTCCACAGTGATGACAGGTACTACTAGGGGAAGGACACAGCCTATCTAAGATGTCAGGCTGTCTGTCCACAGTGATGACAGGTACTACTAGGGGAAGGACACAGCCTATCTAAGATGTCAGGCTGTCTGTCCACAGTGATGACAGGCACTACTAGGGGAAGGACACAGCCTATCTAAGATGTCAGGCTGTCTGTCCACAGTGATGACAGGTACTACTAGGGGAAGGACACAGCCTATCTAAGATGTCAGGCTGTCTGTCCACAGTGATGACAGGCACTACTAGGGGAAGGACACAGCCTATGTAAGATGTCAGGCTGTCTGTCCACAGTGGTGACAGGTACTACTAGGGGAAGGACACAGCCTATCTAAGATGTCAGGCTGTCTGTCCACAGTGGTGACAGGTACTACTAGGGGAAGGACACAGCCTATCTAAGATGTTAGGCTGTCTGTCCACAGTGGTGACAGGTACTACTAGGGGGAAGGACACAGCCTATCTAAGATGTCAGGCTCCTTTCTATGTGATCTGCCTTAAATATACCTTGGTCGTTGCACAACAGAAAAGTATTCCTATCCATGACAATATCTTTATTGTTGCATTTATAAATCTATTATCTATCCTCTTGGGTAGAAAGCTTTCTTTGTCATAACCTTACACAAAAAAATACAGGGATAGGCTGTGAAACATAGGACAGTGTTCAGTCACAAACTCTGGTTCTGGAGAGTAGAGCAGGCTTTTGTTCCAGTCTTATACTAATGCACCCTTTACAGTTTTTTCCCAATTGTTTTGGCACTAATTTCAATTTCTAAATACTTAGTACTAAACTGCTAACACAGTGACCTACCTTAAAGATTCCAGGTTCTTTGATATCCAGCTGGGCCACATTCCACTGCTCCCCCCTTCGTCTGCCCTGCCTGGTCCCACTGCAGCTGGAGACCTCCGGAGCCGACAGCCACACCACCAGTATAGCCAGCATGAACCCTGCTGCCACCCCCTGCACCACCGCACACAAATAGGGTGGCAGGGGGAATACCAGGTAACTGTAGACTAGACACGTGAAGAAGAGGAGGCCAGTGATGGGGACGTTTGGTAAGTCTTCCTCCTCTTCGTCGGACTCGGCTTCACTGCAGATGCCCGTGCTTCCCGTTTGGATCTGCAGGGACCCGGGCCGCTCCCCGTCCGGTGTCTCAGTGTCAGTACAGAGCTCAAAGCCTTCACTGTAGAGCTCACAGAACTCCTCGTCCTCCAGGCGGACTAGGGCCGACATGGAGCAGTGACCCAGGGCGAGGGAGGAGGACCTGGGGAGAGGAGGAGGGGAGGAGACCCTGGAGGTCCTGGAGGACTTGGCTGGAGGAGAGGAGAAGATAGTGTCTGCTGAGGCTTCACCAGTAGGGGTCTCCTCTTCCTCCTCCTCTCCTTCAGAGTTGCCCCCCTCCTCTTTGATGCTGTAGTTGTTGTTGCTCTCTGCGTGCCCATTGAGGCCTGCCAGGTTGGTGAGCTCCGTGGCGCTGAGGGAGAGGGAGCGGTGGGTAGCAGAGGCCTCGTCGCCCATGAACTTACTGAACAGCTGCATTGGCTCACACATGACCTCCGACAAACGCCTCCTAGTATCCTCGATCCTGGCCTCCATCTCTTGCACCTTGAAGAAACACCTCCCGTCGGCCGGGGAGGTGAGGGGTGAGGAGGGGGCCGTCTTGGAGTCACCACCCCCAGACGTGGTGGAGCCCATCGGCTGGCCCAACTGCTTGAAGAGCTGCAGATTGTTGACGCGGGAGTCTGGAGGTGGGCGCTGCTGGGAGAGAGATGGTGGTGATGGCGCCTCCTGGTGGTCGGGCCTGGTGTTGTCCGTGGAGAGAGACTTGACGAACGTCTTCATCAGGTGGTGGCGGTGGCGTCCGGCAGAAGAAGGAGGGGCAACCATCATTTCATTGGACAGGGACCTGAGGCTGAGGAAAGGCTTGGAGGGCAGGGCTGCTGAGCGAGACGGGGAGGAGGTGGTGGAGGAGGAGGTGGGAGGGATCATGGGTCTTGTGTGATCAGAGGGCCAGGAGGAGCAAGCGAGGGGGGACTGGAGGGGGGTGTTCGTGGAGGGGGGGAGGATGGGCAGGGCTGGGCTGTGGGGTAGAGTGGTAGAGGACACAGCAATGGTAGTGGTGGTCCCAATCCCTCCAGCCTCAAACAGTAGCTCCTCGCTGGCTTCCAAGGCCGTCACGATGCCCTGGTCCTCAGTCCCCCCCCATCCCACCCAGCCCTTCTGACTCCTCTCCTGCGGAGGACGATGACACAGACGCCCCAAACCCATACAGCTCCTCGTCCTCCTCTTGTCCCAGGGCGGAGAAGTGGATGGTGATGGTGTCCCGGGAGAGAGAGCGCTGCACCTGCAGCTTGGGGCCTGGGGGCTGGCGGGGGGGCGTGGAGGAGGAGGGGGTACTGTCAGCAGCATGGCCGTCCTTCCTGCTACTGTTGCTGCCCTGGCTGGTCATGACCACACTCCACAGGGCTCACAGCCTGGAGAGGGGGAGAGAGAGAGAGATGAGGGAGAGAGAACGAGTGGTGTGGAAGAGGCAGGGACAGAGAGAGAGAGTGAGAAAGAAAGAGAGAAAAATATTGGTTTAAAGCTAGAATCCTTAGCTGCTACATCAATTTTTGACCATTGATTCTTGAGGAATATAACTTATAAGTGCCTCATGAGCTTAGTTCAACTGTCGTACCCCATCAGAACCAAAAATATATGTTTTTTTTACTCTGAAGTTTGTAGTTTAGTTTATTAATTCGACCATTTTAAAAAACAAGCACACATAAAACTTAAAGCCATACTTGCACATGAATAAAATCATTGAGGATAACATAATAAAGTCTGGGACTTATTTCTATTGTGGTCCTCATGAGACAAGATGGATAGACAAGATCCAACACAGTTTGGCAGTGAAACAATAAAACAGAAACATAGAAGAAGAACATCTATCTCATCATTCCAGTTACATCATAGGGGTAAACAATATATATAACAATATATCATATGTAAACAATATATATGTAAACAAAAACTATATAGCCTCAAAACATGGTAACAACTGTCCTTGCATCCACAGCTCTGTCTTTGAATTTGAGAGTGGTTACATTTCTCCAGGCTCATCCCTCATTTTTCTTTTACCAAAACAGAGGCTATGGTGTCCACTTTGTCATTGTTTCAATTAAGGATTCCAGCTTTAATTGAGGCACCAAGCTTGCTGGTTCCCGCTGCTCGCTCCGTGGATAAACGAATGCTCCTAGCGCTGTCTCTCCCAAGCATCTCTGACCGGGGTTTTCACATACTGCTCGCTCCGTGGATAAACGAATGCTCCTACCGCTGTCTCTCCCAAGCATCTCTGACCGGTGTTTTCACATACTGCTTGTATCCACAGCACTAACTGACTTGATGAGTAAAGTGCAGCCAGGATCCATTCAGTGATCAAGTCCTCCTCTTTCTCTCTGTTTATCCTACTGGTCCATGTGTGATCATGTCCTCCTCTTTCTCTCTGTTTATCCTACTGGTCCATGTGTGATCAAGTCCTCCTCTTTCTCTCTGTTTATCCTACTGGTGCATGTGTGATCAAGTCCTCCTCTTTCTCTCTGTTTATCCTACTGGTGCATGTGTGATCAAGTCCTCCTCTTTCTCTCTGTTTATCCTACTGGTGCATGTGTGATCAAGTCCTTCTCTTTCTCTCTGTTTATTCTACTGGTCCATGTGTGATCAAGTCCTCCTCTTTCTCTCTGTTTATCCTACTGGTGCATGTGTGATCAAGTCCTCCTCTTTCTCTCTGTTTATCCTACTGGTGCATGTGTGATCAAGTCCTCCTCTTTCTCTCTGTTTATCCTACTGGTGCATGTGTGATCAAGTCCTCCTCTTTCTCTCTGTTTATCCTACTGGTGCATGTGTGATCAAGTCCTCCTCTTTCTCTCTGTTTATCCTACTGGTCCATGTGTGATCAAGTGTGAGTTGCTGTTGCGTGTAGGTCATTTCATTGGCGGAGCTTGTTTTCGGGAGGCGGGTTGTGGGTTGTGTTTGCGAACTCATTTTTAGCTCACAACAAGCTTGTGGCATGGCTGATACTATACAGAAAAACGCCGCAAAGCTCAATGCGGAAGACGAGTACGTATCAAGCACTACTCTCCATGAACTACTGGATCAACAAAAATACTTCTAGAAAGATCTAACACATCTGCAGGACAATAACTTGAAGTCCTTCCTGCAACTCTTTATGGATTCTACCAACAGAAGGGTTAATGATCTGTTTAAGGATGTAACGGAATTTATACACCGTTTGGAATTTACGCAGTCGGAGGTGAATGTCCCCAGCCAGACCGCATTCAAAACCATGTCTGAGGATCTCACCATTTTACAAATAACACTTGACAAGCACTCTTCCAAAGGATACTACCTCAAAAACCAATCGAGGCACAATAACATTTGAATTGATGGAATTGAGGACGTAAAGACTGAAACTTGGCATGACACAGAAGTCAAGGCCAAGACACTCCTGACAGATCAAGTCAAACCGGACCCTAAACTCATGGAGATGAAAAGGGCTCATAGGAATGGCACTTTCTTCCCCGATGGACAAATTACAAGAAGTATAAGAACTAATTTACTCACCTACTTCGGATATCCCCCAAAATATATTTGACTAATTCCAAGAATCCTTAAATAATACAAAGTCAAATGGGAAAATCATCAATCAACTGTTAAATGAGAAAAGGGCATCTAGAACCATCCCATCTCAATTTATTGTTGGAAATAAGAATTGAATAACTTTTTTGTGTATGTGGGTTCCTCTCTGTAAAAGAATATTGAGAAAACTGATTAAGAGACATTTCCCTTCTCTGCTTCATGTCGCGCCCTGACCTTAGATTGTCTGTTTTTCTATATATTTTGGTTAGGTCAGGGTGTGACTAGGGTGGGTACTCTAGTTGTTGTATGTCTAGGGTTTTTGTCATCTAGCGTTTTTGTATGTCTATGTTGGCCTGATATGGTTCCCAATCAGAGACAGCTGTTTATCGTTGTCTCTGATTGGGGATCATATTTAGGTAGCCATTTCCCCCATTGTTAGTTGTGGGATCTTGTCTATGTTTAGTTGCCTGTCAGCACTAGTTTGTATAGCGGTTCGTTTGTTTGTTTGTTTGTTTTTGTTCATTCATTAAAAAGAAAATGTACGCATTCCATGCTGCGCCTTGGTCCGATACTTATGACAACCGTGACACTTCAGTTTGATCCTCCTGATGTGATGGAGGTGATGGAGTTAAATGGTAAAGATATCAGTAGAAGGTCATGATGAGATTGGTGCCTTCTTGGTGAAATCAGTGTCTTCCTTGATTACTCAGCCTCTAATGCATATCTTCACCAAATCTATGCAAACTAGTTTTGTTCCTATAGATTTAAATATTGCCAAAGTTATCCCACCCTCTATAAATCTGGGTATCCAATATCTTTCACAAATTATTGGCCAATATCTGTACTACCATGTTTTTCTAAAATCCTAGAAAAATTGGTGTGTAAGAGAATGTTGAAGCACTTAAATCAACACTATATTCTACATGAGCATCAATATGGTTTTTGAAAAACTACCCCACAGATATAGTTCCTTTGTAACTTGTGGATAAAATCTGTACAGCCCTGGACAACAATGAACACGCTCTCTGCATCTTTTTAGATTCATCCAAAGATTTTGACACGGTTGATCATGAAATGTTACTTTCTAAATTGCATTATTACGGTTTTCAGGATTATACATAATTGGCTTTATAGTCCTGTTTATGATAGAGAACAATTTGTTCATGCAAACGGCTGTGCATCAACCAGGGGCAAGATATCCTGTGGTGTGACACAGGGTTGGATAATTGGACCTTTGTTATTCCTAATCTATATCAATGACCTTGCTGCTGTGTCTTCTACCATACCTCCCATTCTCTTTGCTGAGGATACCAAGTAGATTTTTATCACATAAGAGTTTTGATTAATGAAGCCAACCTAGGCATGGACACATTTTCTGAATGGTTCCAGATAAACAAATTATCTTTAAATGTTAAACAATCTAACTTTATTATGTTCACTAGTAAGAATAACAAATATTGTAAAAAAATACAAAATAAAATAAAAAAGAAGCCAGAAACTCAAATGGTGGGAATTAAATGGATCAAGTCACATCCACTAGATTCTTCTGAGTTCTAGTTGATGAAAAGTTGTCCTGTAAAGATCATATTCAAAATGTCCGTAGCGAAGTGAAATCTGCTTTCATCAGAAAGACTAGTGGTTTGGTTCATCAGGCTTGCTTCCTAACTCTATAGCTTAAATGACCCATATCTCATTTACTGTAATATTGTCTGGGCCAGTAAATATGCCTCCTAACTAGACAAATTACTCATTATACAAAATACATTTGCAAGAATAGCCACCTCCTCTAATTCCCCGGCTCCATCTGCACCTTTGTTTAAGAAACTCAATATCTTGTCTATTTACAACATTAATGTACAGCAATTATGCACTTTCATAAACAAATACTCCCAGACAGTTTACCTTTCAATGGATTCTTCCAGGTTCATTCTGAAATCCATCTATACAACACAAGACACTGTGATAACCTTCACCCCCCCTCCACTGCCACACCTCACATAGTCAATTCTCTATCAGATACAGAGATATCACACTCATCTTCACATTGCCAAAATATCCCCATCCCTCAAAGACTGGGGGTCAGTCTGATGAACCAAACTACTCAGTAATCTCCTCCATAAAGCCTAACTCTCACACATTCACATGCACACACACATTTAAACAAAACAGTTGCTTTGTTTTTTGACATTACTGATCAATTCATTTATACATATATAATTAGTAGGTTTACTAGGTTCTGTTGTAACAAACTAATGTTATTTGTGTACTTATGCATTGAATAGTTATTTTGTGGTGTGGTTTTCATCCAAGCACATCCGCACACTGTTTTTCATCTGTATTGTTGTTGTTGTTGTTGTTGCCTATCACTTGTTTTCTTTCGTGCAAATAAATACATAAATAAATCCCTCAACAAAAAAGGAATTCAGAAGGGATATTACAGAAAACAAACACTGCACACAAACACACTGTAATTAATGCAAAATGGGTCGTGCTGTGAGCCCCGGCTGGTAGATCATACAGTAACAAGCCAGTCATTGTTTTTCCCAACACGGCTGAACCACAGACAATAATCAGTGAGTGATTTCCTAACTTAGGCCTGGCGTTGATATTGAGTTATTCTAGCTTTTTATTCTTGCCCATTCTATAATTATCTGGGTAGCCATATTAGACACACACACACACACACACACACACACACACACACACAAAAAAAAAAAAGGTGACACATGCAGGTATGTAGCCAAGCGGGCACATACATACGTGTGTGTGTGTGTGTGTGTGTGTGTGTGTGTGTGTGTGTGTGTGTGTGTGTGTGTGTGTGTGTGTGTGCGCGCGCGCGTGTGTGTGTGTGTGTGTGTGTGATATTTAAGTCATGGCAATGCAGGCACAAGAGATGGAGGGAGCGAGAGGGCGATAAAACGTTGGATCAAAAATATGGAAATAGAGAGCCACAAGGGCCTGTAGTGGAAACAGGGGACCTTCAGAGACTAGTCTTTGAAGAGGAAATCAAATGCTTTTGAAGTGAGAGTACAGGCCACAGATCAGGGCTGAGAGGGAGGGTGAGGATGACATCCTGGTGATCAAAGGTTAAACTACAGAAAGATGAGAGGTAAAAGGGCAGAACGATTTGCCGGGCTACCCAGACTCCTTGCTCCGACCAAACGCTACGCCACACCCACGGATGTTAGTTTCTTCTCCGCAATGAGTACCTCCCTGACCCTTCACCGAATGTAAACACATTCGGGGCCGTCTGATGATTGGTCCAGAAACCGATGGGTTGGGCCAGAACACACGAGGGGTAAAGTGGCGAGGTGAAAATTTGTCATTGTTTTTGATACTCTGATTGGTTAGAGACGATCCAGTCGCTGATTACTTTGTTTTGTACAACGCCCCTTGTGCCCCTGGTCACCACAAACGACTTCAATGACGGCAGTCTCAGACTAAAGTATGTAGCGAACGACAGAGCAACAGGGCAATTCAGTGTGAGTCGTCAGGATACAGAAAGATCCCATTGAACCATTGAACCAGATTTCTGGATTCAACAGCTATAGGAGGACAGCCAGAAACTCAACCAGGAGAGGAAGAGGATCCATACAGAGCCTTAGTGCTGAGCATCTGACAACACACAGGTCTACTGTTGCTTATTATCACTACAGTGGCATTGTGGAAAACGATTGACAACATTGAAAACATCCTAAAACAGAGGACGTTCCATGCAGGTTACAGGGATCTTTAGCAGCTATAATGCTACAATGGAATAGGAGCAATCAAATATTTTTTTGTTGCAATATGAGCAAGGCACGTAACCTTAATTGCTCCTGTAAGTTGCTCTGGATAAGAGCGTCTGCTAAACGACTCAAATGTTCATGTAAAATGGTTGAAAACTGTTGAGAGAGAAAACACTCCAAAGTTGAGATTGTAAACGCAGCCCTAAGCTCTTGGTTGTGACAGCTAGGCTATAAGAGGGGCTCAGAGCTGCAAACCTGGTGGAGACAACACACTCATCCAATTAATCAAAGCAAGGCCCCTTTAATGAGCTAAAACCTGATTTGCCCTCTGCATCTCACAGACAGACAGACAGACAGACAGACAGACAGACAGACAGACAGACAGACAGACAGACAGACAGACGGGAGTGAGAGGGGAGTGAGAGGGGAGTGAGAGGGAACAGAGATGGGGGAGAGAGATGGAAGGAGAAACAGGGGTGAGATGGGGCAGTTAAATAATTGCCTACTTACATACATTGCCAAAGAAAAGTTACCATGCTACTGAAAATAGTTTACGGTCGTGTTTTCTAGTGAGCAACATGTTAGATTGTTCTGAGACAGTTTGAAGGGTAGACTCCATTAGATTAGGGGAAAGGGGATACCTATTCAATTGATGCATTCAACCAAAATGTGTCTTCCATATTTAACCCTCAGAAAGGTGCGGGTGGTCGGCTCTGAGTTTCAAACCAGCAACCTTTCGGTTAATGGCCCAACGTTCTTAACCAATAAACGATCAGACGAGAGAGTGAGGAAACAGGAGAGAAATCTGGTTAGTCTGAGACATTGAGGAAGCTAGATTAAGACTAAGAGAGAGAGACAGATTCAGTATGTATGGTTAGTCTGAGGTAAAGAAGGCTAGATTAAACTAGGAGAGAGTGAGATAATGAGAGGGAGAGAGAGAGGGAGAGAGAGAGGCAGATTCAGTATGTATGGTTAGTCTGAGGTAAAGAAGTCTAGATTAAACTAAGAGAGAGTGAGAGGTAGATAAAGAGAGAGAGAGAGAGTTTGTTGAGTCCACCCATTACTACTTAGCATTGAGCTCCACACCAGTGAGCCTGTCTGTTCTGTCACAAAGACACAGAGTTACACATCATCCACAAACACACAGCTCAATATGCTGGTGTACATTACCATGACAGGGCTAGGTAAAAAGGTGACACATGCAGGTATGTAGCCAAGCGGGCACATACATACGTGTGTGTGTGTGTGTGTGTGTGTGTGTGTGTGTGTGTGTGTGTGTGTGTGTGTGTGTGTGTGTGTGTGTGTGTGTGAATGAAAATGTATGCATTCACTACTGTAAGTCTCTGTGGAACTCAAAACCCATAACAGCCTACAGACAGTGTGCATTCTGCTGCCACCTGCTAAGTGAAATGAATCACCAGAAAACCTCTATTTCTCTAATTAGAGAGTCAGTGGTGTGTATTTCACTGCATCCCCACTCTCTGTCTATATATATTTCTCTCCCTTGCCCCACCTTTCTCCCTCTCTCTCTCTCTCTTGCTCAGAACAGAGCACTCAGCCATGCCGGATCAATCCGGTTCTGTCTCCCATTCATCATCATTGCCATCTCACAGGCAGAACTTACTGTCAACGTCTCCAGCCTCTCCAGGATCAAGACAAGCTGTTGCCATGTCAACTGTGAGAGAGCTCCACTCTACCATCTATATCTCTACTATTATCCTCAGGTTCCTCCTCCTCAGAATCTGACCTTCAACAAGTGTTTGTTAGCAACAACTGTTGGTTAGAAACAGACAGTTCTGTGGGGAGTATTTTCAAGTTCCTTATGGAGTGGTAATGAGGAGAGGAGAGGAGAGGAGAGGAGAGTCCTGTGACAGTCTCTGAGAGGGAGCTGAAGAAATCCACACATAACCTCACTTAAGTAATACTAATGTTGTGGAATGGCTGTTTAGTCATATGTGATGACATTAGACTAAGCTGGGGATATAGTGGATTTGGTGTGTATGGCTGAGCGGTATCAACCTGGGATCAACTGGTTTTCATCTTTGCCTTTTAGCATGCATAGAAATATGAAAGTGGTAATGTCATTGACAGATACACCTCAGGGAGTATAGAATGTACTGGAGGATTAGTGTGTTGAAGAATACTAGGAGGGCTACCTGTGGAGTTTCAGCAGTCACTGTGTGTAAGCCTTACATATACACAATCCATAGGTCTGAGGGAGAGGGGGAGGGAAGAAAACAGAAGATGGAAGAGATGCTCTGTGGCTGATGGAGGGAGAAGGTGACGGCGAGAGAAAGAGAGAGATTGAAAGGCAGAGAGACGGATGAGAAGGTAAAATACAACATCTGGAATGAGGGCATCGTTCTTCTATAACTGTCACTTAATATGAATATATATCTACATTTACGACAAGCAAGAATGTCACTTTGAGGGATTTGTTTAGCCATGCTAAAACCTAACTGAAATCTAGGGTCAAACAAAGACTGTTGGGATTCAATTCTACTGAGTGGATGTTATAGTATTTCCCTTCCCCTTTCCTCAGCTCTGGTGCATTAGACACCACAGACTGCATCCCTCCCTCTTTCTCAAACAAAACCAGCATTACTGATAGCCCCAGCCCAGTCAGCTCCTCCAGTACTGATAGACCCAGCCCAGTCAGTTCCTCCAGTACTGATAGCCCCAGCCCAGTCAGCTCCTCCAGTACTGATAGACCCAGCCCAGTCAGTTCCTCCAGTACTGATAGACCCAGCCCAGTCAGCTCCTCCAATACTGATAGCCCCAGACCAGCCCAGTCAGCTCCTCCAGTACTGATAGCCCCAGCCCAGTCAGCTCCTCCAGTACTGATAGACCCAGCCCAGTCAGCTCCTCCAGTACTGATAGCCCCAGCCCAGTCAGCTCCTCCAGTACTAATAGCCCCAGCCCAGTCAGCTCCTCCAGTACTGATAGCCCCAGCCCAGTCAGTTCCTCCAGTACTGATAGCCCCAGCCCAGTCAGCTCCTCCAGTACTGATAGCCCCAGCCCAGTCAGCTCCTCCAGTACTGATAGCCCCAGCCCAGTCAGCTCCTCCAGTACTGATAGCCCCAGCCCAGTCAGCTCCTCCAGTACTGATAGACCCAGCCCAGTCAGCTCCTCCAGTACTGATAGACCCAGCCCAGTCAGCTCCTCCAGTACTGATATACCCAGCCCAGTCAGCTCCTCCAGTACTGATAGACCCAACCCAGTCAGCTCCTCCAGTACTGATAGCCCCATTCCAGTCAGCTCCTCCAGTACTGATAGACCCAGCCCAGTCAGCTCCCCCAATACTGATAGCCCCAGCCCAGTCAGCTCCTCCAGTACTGATAGCCCCAGCCCAGTCAGCTCCTCCAGTACTGATAGACCCAGCCCAGTCAGCTCCTCCAGTACTGATAGACCCAGCCCAGTCAGCTCCTCCAGTACTGATAGCCCCAGTCCAGTCAGCTCCTCCAGTACTGATAGACCCAGCCCAGTCAGCTCCTCCAGTACTGATAGACCCAGCCCAGTCCGCTCCTCCAGTACTGAGCCTTTGTTCAGTAATTTAATCGCTCCACTGCAGACACACTTTATAAGGAAAATATAAATTATAATATCTACCAATCAGCTAGACAGAATCAAGACTCTTAATAAGTAATCTCACCAAATGGATATTGCTTCAAATTTTAATGACGAGAGTTTATACTTTCACCTAGAAAGAAGGCATGTCAAGAGAGAGGGATGGATAGAGGGATATCAAGGGAGTAGGGATACAGGAAAAGGAGAGGGTGAGAAATTGGGGGAGAGATGTATAAATGGGGAGATAAATAGTTATAGATCTCTCAGAGGGTCCTATTAAATCCAAAAAGTCCATCCTATGCCTCCTGGGTCTGTCACCGCCCCCACATCTGTCGACCCCAACCACGTCTGTCTCCCCTAGCCTCCAGTCCCCATCCGCCCAGGTTGAGGTGAGCTGACTGAGCGAGGGGAAATTACACAACCAGCTATGAGAGAACCCACACAGGGTTATGGTTGGGGATTATGGACTGTCCAGTGCACGCAAGTAGAGTATGCACCAGCATCAGGACCACAGCCCTTTACCACAGCTGTGGTCCTGATGCTGGTGCATACTCTACCTGCGTGCACTGGACAGTCCATAATCCCCAACCATAACCCTGTGTGGGTTCTCTCATAGCTGGTTGTGTAATTTCCCCTCGCTTAACGGACCTCTGAGACTATCACAGTGCAGGTGCATTTATATGGAGACTTGATTACACACAGGTGGATTGTATTTATCATCATTAGTCATTTAGGTCAACATTGGATCATTCAGAGATCCTCACTGAACTTCTGGAGAGAGTTTGCTGCACTGAAAGTAAAGGGGCTGAATAATTTTGCACGCCCAATTTTTCAGTTTTTGATTTGTTAAAAAAGTTTGAAATATCCAATAAATGTCGTTCCACTTCATGATTGTGTCCCACTTGTTGTTGATTCTTCACAAAAAAAAAGTTTTGTTCAAGGGGGCCGAATACTTTCGCAAGGCACTGTACATACACATACACACATATAATGCATTCACATAAACATTACAGGGAACATGGTAAATAGCTTTATCTGACTAGCAAATTCACCTTGCAATTAACTGACCTGAATTCCATCTGGCCTAGTAGCAGCTATAGTGTGTGTATAGTGAATGTATCTCTAGTGTGTGTGTGTCTGTGTCTGTGTCTGTGTGTGTGTGTGTGTGTGTGTGTCTGTGTGTCTGTGTGTGTGTGTGTGTGTGTCTGTGTGTCTGTGTGTGTGTGTCTGTGTGTGTGTGTGTGTGTGTGTGTCAGTAGGACTCCACCCACACTTAGTCTGTGTACGTATGCGTATGTGTTTGAGCGAATCTCCAGAATCTGCTAACAGGAAGAGAACACTTCCTGCTCTGAGAGAGCCTCAACAGAAAGGGACGTACCACCCTGGTCAAACACAAGTAACTAAATATTTAACTTAACAATTCTTCCAAAAGCAATGAGGGACCAAATCAGAAGTCAACACAAGACAGGATCATGTTATGTAGTTATTGAAACACTGGCCTCTGTAGATTGAAAGTAGCTGAAATTAGTCTGCCTCACAGTAAGGCTAACAGAACCAGTCGATAAGCAAACGCACACACACACACACACACACACACACACACACACACACACACACACACAATCAATCACACAGGAGAGGACTCCATGTGCGTACTGAACCCAGATACCATCCTACACACTGGTTGTTAAAAGAAGCAGTCGTGACTTGTTTCTTTAAGGCTGAATGCTGAGACAGTCAGTCAGACATGGCTGGCCAGACAGCCTCAAGCTGAATGTATTCAGACTTGGAGAGAACCTACAGCCCTACAGCTCAACCTGAAAAGCGGAAAATCTCAATGCACATAGTTGATAGAAGTAGCCATGATGCTAACCTCATCCCCAGGCATTGGGCATTAACATAGGTACATGCAAACACACAGACACACAGAGACACCCCACACACACACACACACACAAACACACGCTCATCCCCCACACCATCACCATCACCCCCTATCCCCCACACCATCACCATCATCCCCTATCCCCCACACCATAACCCCCAATCCCTACACACACACACCATCACCCGCTATCCCCCACACCATCACCATCACCCCCTATCCCCCACACACACACACCATCATCACCCCAATCCCCCTCACACACACCATCACCCCCTTTCCCCCCCACACACCATCACCCCCTATCCCCACCAGACACACCACCACCCTCTATCCCCCACACCATCACCCCCTATCCCCCACACACACACCATCACCCCCTATCCCACACATCATCACTCCCTATCCCCCCCACAGACCATCACCTCCTATCCCCCCCACAGACCATCACCCCCATCCCTCCCACACACAACATCACCCCCTATCCCCCCCACACACACCATCACCCCCTATCCCCCCACACACCATCACACACCAGCACCCCCTATCCCCACCAGACACACCACCACCCCCTATCCCCCACACCATCACCCCCTATCCCACAGACCATCACCCCCTATGCCCCCCACACCCCCCCCCCTATCCCCCACACCATCACCCCCTATCCCATAGACCATCACCCCTATGCCCCCACCATCACAAGATATCCCCCACACCATCACCCCCTATCCCCCCCACACACCATCACCCCCTATCCCAATACACACACCATCACCCCCTATCCCCCCCACACACCATCAACCCCTATCCCCCACACCATCACCATCACCCCTACCCCCCCCCCATCACACAATCACCCCTATCCAACACCATCACCCCCTATCACCCACACCATCACCCCCTATCCGCCCACACACACCATCACCCCCTATACCCCCCCACACACAAACCATCACCCCTATCCCCCCCACACACCATCACCCCCTATCCCACACCATCACCCCCAATCCCACACACCATCACCCCCTATCCCCCAAACACACACACCATCACCCGCTATCCCTCACACCATCACCCCCTATCCCACACACCATCACCCCCTATCCCACACACCATCACCCCCTATCCCCCACACCTTCATCCCCAATTCCCCACACACACACCATCACCCGCTATCCCCCACACCATCACCCCCTATCCCACACACCATTAACCCCTGTCCCACACACCATCACCCCTATCCCCCCCACACACACCAGCACCCCCTAACCCACATACCATCACCCGCTATCCCTGACACCATCACCCCCTATCCCACACACCATCACCCCCTATCCCCCACACCATCACCCCCTATCCCCCACACACACACCATCTCTCCCACTCAGAGAGAGTTGATATGTGTTTCTATTAGCAAACTATACCTGCTAACCAACACACCAGTGTAGTTACAGTAAAATGTCTAGTGACAGCAGTAATGGATCCTCTTCAGTGTTTGACAGAAACACTAAAAGCCAGAGGAGATTTATACTGTCAGTTTTTATTGCTCTTATTGAGTTTGGTAATGCTGAATTCAAGATGCTGTGCTGCCCTTTATAAAGTATACTGCTTCAGTCTCTCTAAGGCAGGCTCACACACACATGCACACACAGAACACACACAAAGAACACAGATCATGCAGAACACACACACAGAACACACACACACAGAACACACACACAGAACACAGAACACACACACACACAGAACACACACACAGACCCATGTCTCTTCCCAGGTGACAGTATAAAAGTGTGTCCTCTATGTAATTCGGTGAGATAATGCAAACCTCTTAGCATGGTTAATGTATGCCAGGAAAAGGCACAGTGGTTTAAAGGGTTTGGACTGATGGACAGAGAAAAAGACAGAGAGAGTGATAAATAGAGAGAGAAAAGAAACAGAGGAAACAAGAGATAGACAGAAATAAAGAGACAGAGAGAGGCTGTTCAAGGCTAGATCAATCCCCCCTCCTCCCTCTCTGTGAGGTCAGGCCATACAGTCCCCATGCAGGGTCCCGATCAATAGGAGCTCATATTCAGGCTTACCTTGAGACTTCAGTGGCATTCAATCTGCTGCCTCTGGCCTGGGCTGCAACACTGTCTGTCCTCACTGACAGTCACACACACAGCCAGGCCATGGATCATGCTGCTGCTTTAGAGGTCTGCAAGGGAGAGAGAGAGAGAGACATCGGTTGTGGTGAGGGGGAGCACTAGAAGGTATATCATTATCTTACTGTCACACACACACACACACACAGCACAGCACAGCACAGCACAGCACAGCACAGCACAGCATAGCACAGCACAGCACAGCGGTAGCACTCTGATTAGCAGATAAACCCTGAATGCCACTTCACTCTCTCAATCAGCAGACAGACTGCAGTTCTGTGAATGAACTGGGACTCATAAGATATTAATGTGCCAAACTTGTTTCCAACACAAACGCATGGATGAATGACAAACTCCCCTGATACCTCAGTAACCCCGTTCACCAGAAAGAGAGAGCGAGAGTGTGTGAGCAGAGAGAACAGAGACTGAGGTGTTCAGGTAAGGAGAGATTGAATGGTGACTGAACTCTGTGTTCAGCTAGTTACCAGTGTAGCTACAATGTCAATGCTTTTACCACAAAAACACATACAGATGTATGTGTAATGACAGGATTATAGCACAATTGATGTCAATGAGATACAGCAGACATGAGCCCACACTGTCCCTCAATTCCTCTGTCTCCCTATTCATTATTGAAACTGTGATACCTCTGTGATACCTAGCTGATTCATCATCTATCTCTGTAATACCTAGCTGATGCATCATCTATCTCTGTGATACCGAGCTGATTCACCATCTATCTCTGTGATACCTAGCTGATTCACCATCTATCTCTGTGATACCTAGCTGATTCATCATCTATCTCTGTGATACCTAGCTGATTCATCATCTATCTCTGTGATACCTAGCTGATTCACCATCTATCTCTGTGATACCTAGCTGATTTACCATCTATCTCTGTGATACCTAGCTGATTCACCATCTATCTCTGTGATACCTAGCCAATAATACTTCAGAATATTACTAAATGGAGACCTGCGATCACTGCTTCACAGCTCAGAGCATATAGACAACGACCTCTAGGCGGTCTGCATGCTGCAAATGATATGTCTGTTAATAACAAGAAACCATGACATAAACACTGTAGCATAAACAAAGACATGCGGATACATATGCAGATACACAGGCTAGGCTATACGCTACTGTATGTGCAACGTTACAGCCTAGGCTACAATATCCTACCGCTCCCATTTCAGATGGTTTTAATGTATCAGCACCGTTACATTGTAACATTGTAGGTTAACTTCTGTAGCGGACATTATAAACAGGTCGGAGTCACATCGCTACTTTGCCTTTGTCTGTCCACATCTGTAAAAGGCTTCTTCTATCTGCTCTCTTCCGTGTCGAATATAGTAGACCCACTCAGCTAAATGGACTGGAGGATACAGCCATTGACAAAAAAATGCTCTCCGAAAGAGAAAGCAAAGGCATATTAGAATCTAGGCTAATATCATAGGCGATATCAATATTACCGTATTGACGGTTCATTTCATCCACATCGGGTGTGTTTGATGCTGCCGCTGATGCACACTGTAACTAATCCTGGATTTCCCACAATCAATCTGCGTATAGTATAGCTGCCTACATACGTGATGATGAGCGCTGAATGTGAATCCCAGTGACAGGCCAATACAGTGAGAAACAGCGAGAAAAAGTATTCTCCGTTTTCCAAGGGCAGAATAATCAAATCGGATCCGATGGCAGAACGCCTAACGGGCATCTGATCTCTACGCTCTGGGATTGATTAAAATGTTAGAGACTAGGTATTTGGTATTATAGGTGATCATATGACACACCCACATTGTATAACGCTGTCTTTATACGACCATGGGTAGCACCATATGGCCTACCTTACATTACTGAAGTCATTACAACCCATACATCAAATAATATGCATATTTAATGATATTGCAGCAGAATAGTCAGAAGTGCATCACTATGAAGTGATTGGGGTGAATATCCTGAGTTGTAATCACAGGCATCAGTTATGATTTACAACACTTTTGCAATCTCCCTTCTATAGGAATGCAAGGGTTTCACTTTCACCAATTTAGAAAGGAGGGAGGGAATGAGGGAGGGATCCATTCTCAAAGTATTTAAATAGGGCCTAGAGCTCACACTGTTATTCTGTGGTTCAGAAGCCATGGGACTGAATGGGACTGTCATGGGACTGAATGGGACCGTCATGGGACTGAATGGGACCGGCATGGGACTGAATGGGACCGGCATGGGACTGAATGGGACCGTCATGGGACTGAATGGGACCGGCATGGGACTGAATGGGACCGTCATGGGACTGAATGGGACCGTCATGGGGCTGAATGGGACCGTCATGGGACTGAATGGGACCGCCATGGGGCTGAATGGGACAGTCATGGGACTGAATGGGACTGTCATGGGACTGAATGGGACCGTCATGTGACTGAATGGGACCGGCATGGGACTGAATGGGACCGGCATGGGACTGAATGGGACCGTCATGGGACTGAATGGGACCGTCATGGGGCTGAATGGGACCGTCATGGGGCTGAATGGGACTGTCATGGGACTGAATGGGACCGTCATGGGGCTGAATGGTACCGTCATGGGACTGAATGGGACCGTCATGGGACTGAATGGGACCGTCATGGGACTGAATGGGACCGTCATGGGACTGAATGGGACCGTCATGGGACTGAATGGGACCGTCGTGGGACTGAATGGGACCGTCATGGGACTGAATGGGACCGTCATGGGACTGAATGGGACCGTCGTGGGACTGAATGGGACCGTCATGTGACTGAATGGGACCGGCATGGGACTGAATGGGACCGTCATGTGACTGAATGGGACCGGCATGGGACTGAATGGGACCGTCAGGGGACTGAATGGGACCGTCATGGGGCTGAATGGGACTGTCATGGGACTGAATGGGACCGTCATGGGGCTGAATGGTACCGTCATGGGACTGAATGGGACAGTCATGGGACTGAATGGGACCGTCAGGGGACTGAATGGGACAGTCATGAGACTGAATGGGACCGTCATGGGACTGAATGGGACCGTCATGGGACTGAATGGGACCGTCATGGGACTGAATGGGACCGTCGTGGGACTGAATGGGACCGTCATGAGACTGAATGGGACCGTCATGGGACTGAATGGGACCGTCGTGGGACTGAATGGGACCGTCATGGGACTGAATGGGACCGTCGTGGGACTGAATGGGACCGTCATGGGACTGAATGGGACCGTCGTGGGACTGAATGGGACCGTCATGGGACAACCCCTGCCCCCTAACCTAGACACTTGTGTAGATCTGAAAGGATTGAATATGTGTAAGCAATGGGACCAAACATCTCTTTCTGTTTGGAAGGGAAATGTGGCCATCTAGTGGATATGAACCATCAACAAGAGAAAATGCATCTACGTCTGTTAAGAACAAATTCTTAGTTACAATGACAACCTAGGAACAGTGGGTTAACTGCCTTTTTCAGTGGCAGAACATCAGAATTTTACCTTATCAGCTCAGGGATTTGCTCTAGCAACCTCCTTCGAGTCTCTCTCTCTGGTGTAAAATAGGAACATAGTGACACCCAGTGGTATTTATTGGTGGAACAAATTGGTGTTGTGAGGTACAGAACTGACAAGAGGGTAGAACAAGAGAGAGGGAGATAAAGACAAAGTGTAAGGAGTTAAAATAACAGAGAGAGAAAGAGAACACTTGCTTTGGCAATGTTTCCCGTGCCAATAAAGCCAATTTGAATTTAATTTAATGTAATGGAGAGAGAGTGAGACAGAGAGAGAGGGAAATTAATGATAAAGGGGCCAGAACAGTAAAAGTTCAAAATGATGAGGGACAGAGAGAGTAAGAAACAGAGAGAGACAGATTCACAGGGACTCACAGAGAGAGAGGAGCTCAAAGAGAAAGAAAGAGAGCGAGCGAGACTCACAGAGAGAGGCAAGAGAGAAGAAAGTGAGGGACCGTAGTTAATAATTGATATGGGCCCTGGTCCCAGACTCAGTTCTGGGTTCCGCAGAAGATCCCTCTATCTCCCTCACACAAAGCCATTTAGCAGTGATTCACATCAAAGCAGTCCAGCCTCCGGCTGCTAAGCTGAAAGGCCAGAGCCCCCATTGCCTCCCTGCTGCTCTAATAATGCATCCTTTATCAAGTTCACAAACCAAACTATTAATGCAGAGGGCTCACCGAGCTAATAACTTCAGAGAAGTAGAGAGAGATACCTCTGTTGCCTCCTCCTTTGAAAAGTGTCTCTATCTGCATATGTGTCCTGTGACTGTGAGGAGAGAGAGAGAGAGACCGAGAGAGAGAAAGACAGAGAGAGAGAGAGACAGAGAGAGAGACAGAGAGAGGGGAGAGACAGACAGAGAGACAGAGAGGGAGAGAGAGAGGGGGAGAGAGAGAGAGAGAGACAGAGAGAGACAGAGAGAGTGAGTGTGAGACAGAGAGAGAGAGAGAAGGCGGGGAGACAGAGAGAGAGAGTGAGTGTGAGACAGAGAGAGAGAGAGGGGGGAGACAGAGAGAGACAGAGAGAGAGAGAGAAACAGAGAGAGACAGAGAGAGCGAGTGTGAGACAGACAGAGAGAGAGAGAAACAGAGAGAGACAGAGAGAGTGAGTGTGAGACAGAGAGAGAGAGAGAAGGCGGGGAGACAGAGAGAGAGAGAGAGAGACAGAGAGAGGGAGAGGGAGGGAGAGAGATAGAGACAGGGAGAGGGAGAGAGAGAGATAGAGAGACATCAAAGCTC